>NW_026043901.1:300000-425011 GCF_937001465.1 Orcinus orca
GAATCAGGCGTGTGTACAGGGGCATAAACGCAGCAGTGATAGGATTGCAGAGGTTCGGTGAGCAAATGAAGACCGTTTGAAATCATATTGCATGGTACACATTCCACGGGTTTCAACTCTCCAGGTTTAAGGGATTCTTCCTTCAGCTAAAACATGCATGTGGAACCCAGAGTATGATCAACCGTGTGATCGGGAGACGTGTTCAAATATGTCTCAGTTCTCGTCCCCTGGTACTCGGGTGCAACATTCCAGACGCTTTACTAACACTCTCCCGACTTGGAGAGTCAGTGCCTTTAACCTCCTGTTTGGCCCAGTTTGCAATTTCTGCGGAAGATGAACAGGAATAGGGAGAACCAATGAGAGACTAGCTGGAGGTGTCTGGACGGGCAAATTTAACTCTCATTTCCCACCAGGAAGAGGAATTAACCAAAGGCTCAGCGTGCCGGGCCGGAACCAGATTAGGGCCTGAAGCAATCCTGCGGTGTTGCGGCCAGCTCACAAGAAAGCGAGTTGAAGAAAGGAGCTCAGGGGCACTGTAATTCACAAACCTGCAGAGTTATAAATGACACCTATCATCCAAAAATATACTGAAGTAAGGCTGCCAAGAGGACTTGAAAGCGGGGCAGAATTGCAGGAAACCGATTTCAGGAGGTAGACTGGAATTGCATTTAAAGCATAGGAAAAGAGGCAGAACGTCGACAATGATGCACTTGGCCAAAAAGGGCGTATGCGTTTTATCCTGAATATATTCAGGAAAAAACGCATACGCCCTTTTTGGCCAACCAAGCAAGCTTGCAAAGGAAATCTGCACTACAATGAAGTCTCACTTCCCCCCGGTCAAAAGGGCCATCTGAAAAAAGTGTAAAATCCAGAAAGGCAGGACAGGCCATGGAGAACTGGGAGCCTTGTTATGCTGACGGGCGGGATGTAAATTGCCAACAGCCACTTGGGAGAAGTGTATGGTGTTTCCTGAATCATCTAAGAAACAAAGCAAGAGAGCCTAGGACACTTCCACTTATGGTCCTATAGCTTAGGGAAATTAAAATCAAAAAGACACAGCCACCCCAAAGTTTGGGACGGCTCTGCTTACAAGAACCTCGTTTACGGGACAAGTTCAATAACGCAGAAAGTGAAAAATGGATGAAGAAGTTGTGGTACTTACGTACAATGCAATATCACTCAGCAATGAAATCTATGTCATCAGGCCCGTAGCAGCATAATGAGTGGATTCAGGTATGATGATTCTAACTGAAATAAGTCAGACAGAAAAAGAAACATCATAAGATATCACTAATACACGGAATGTAAACTTGGCTACACAGGAACTGGATTACATAACAGAACAGGGTCTCAAATTTTGAAAACCAACTTATGCTTGCTTAAGGGGAAAGGTGAGATGGTGTGCTGCAGAAAAACAGAGATTGAAATGAGCACAGATAAAGTTACTTAAGCCAAATATGGAATAGACAAGAGCTACTCCTTGCTCAACGAAATGGACTCAACACCCCATATTAAATGCCTAAGAATGTACCTGACTAGTAAGTATCTTAAAACCTATGGATTGCTATGTCTCCGAAAGAGAATCAAGCGTGTGTACAGGGGCATAAACGCAGCAGTGATAGGATTGGAGAGGTTCGGTGAGCAAATGAATACCCTTTGAAGTCATATTGCATGGTACCCATTCCACGGGTCTCAGCTCTCCAGGTTTAAGGGATTCTTCCTTCAGGTAAAACATGCATGTGGAACCCAGAGTATGATCAACCGTGTGATCGGGAGACGTGTTCAAATATGTCTCAGTTGTCGTCCCCTGGTACTCGGGTGCAACATTCCAGACGCTTTACTAACACTCTCCCGAGTTGGAGAGTCAGTGCCTTTAACCTCCTGTTTGGCCCAGTTTAAAATTTCAGCGGAAGATGAACAGGAATAGGGAGAACCAATGAGAGACTAGCTGGAGGTGTCTGGACGGGCAAATTTAACTCTCATTTCCCACCAGGAAGAGGAATTAACCAAAGGCTCAGCATGCCGTGCCAGAAAGAGATTAGGGCCTGAAGCTATCCTGCGGTGTTGCGGCCAGCTCACAAGAAAGCGAGTTGAATAAAGGAGCTCAGCGGCACTGTAATTCACAAACCTACAGATTTATAAATGACAGCTATCGTCCAAAAATATAGTGAAGAAAGGCTGCCAAGAGGACTTGAATGCGGGGCAGAATTGCAGGCAACCGATTTCAGAAGGTAGACTGGATTTGCATTTAAAGCATAGGAAAAGAGGCAGAACGTGGAAAATGATGCACTTGGCCAAAAAGGGCGTATGTGTTTTTTCCTGAATATATTCAGGAAAAAACGCATACGCACTTTTTGGCCAACGAAGCAAGCTTGCAAAGGAAATCTGCACCACAATGAAGTCTCACTTCCCCCCGGTCAAAAGGGCCATCTGAAAAAAGTGTAAAATCCAGAAAGGCAGGACAGGCCATGGAGAACTGGGAGCCTTGTTATGCTGATGGGCGGGATGTAAATTGCCAACAGCCACTGGGGAGAAGTCTATGGTGTTTCCTGAAACATCTAAAAAACAAAGCAACAGAGCCTAGGGCACTTCCACTTATGGTCCTATAGCTTAGGGAAATTAAAATCAAAAACACACAGCCACCCCAAAGTTTGGGACGGCTCTGTTTACAAGAACCTCGTTTACGGTACAAGTTCAATATCGCAGAAAGCGAAAAATGGATAAAGAAATTGTGGTACTTACGTACAATGCAGTATCACTCAGCACTGACATCTATGTCATCAGGCCCGTAGCAGCATAATGAGTGGATTCAGGTATGATGATTCTAACTGAAATAAGTCACACAGAAAAAGAAACATCATAAGATATCACTAATACAGGGAATGTCAACTTGGCTACAGAGGAACTGGAGTAGAAAACAGAACAGGGTCTCAAATTTAGAAAACCAATTTATGCTTGCTTAAGGGGAAAGGTGAGTTGCGGTGCTGCAGAAAACCAGAGATTGAAATGAGCACAGATAAAGTTCCTTAAGCCAAATATGGAATAGACAAGAGCTACTCCTTGCTCAACGAAATGGACTCAACACCCCATATTAAACGCCTAAGAATGTACCTGACAAGTAAGTATCTTAAAACCTATGGATTGCTATGTCTCCGAAAGAGAATCAAGCGTGTGTACAGGGGCATAAACGCAGGAGTGATAAGATTGGAGAGGTTCGGTGAGCAAATGAAGACCCTTTGAAGTCATATTGCATGGTACCCATTCCACGGGTCTCAACTCTCCAGGATTAAGGGATTCTTTCTTCAGCTAAAACATGCATGTTGAAGCCAGAGTATGATCAACCATGTGATCGGGAGACGTGTTCAAATATGTCTCAGTTCTCGTCCCCTGGTACTTGGGTGCAACATTCCAGACGCTTTACTAACACTCTCCCGACTTGGAGAGTCAGTGCCTTTAACCTCCTGTTTGGCCCAGTTTGCAATTTCTGTGGAAGATGAACAGGAATAGGGAGAACCAATGAGAGACTAGCTGGAGGTGTCTGGACGGGCAAATTTAACTCTCATTTCCCACCAGGAAGAGGAATTAACCAAAGGCTCAGCGTGCCGTGCCAGAACAAGATTAGGGCCTGAAGCAATCCTGCGGTGTTGCGGGCAGCTCACATGAAAGCGAGTTGAAGAAAGGAGCTCAGGGGCACTGTAATTCACAAACCTGCAGAGTTATAAATGACAGCTATCGTCCAAAAATATACTGAAGTAAGGCTGCCAACAGGACTTGAAAGCGGGGCAGAATTGCAGGAAACCGATTTCAGGAGGTACACTGGAATTGCATTTAAAGCATAGGAAAAGAGGCAGAACGTCCACAATGATGCACTTGGCCAAAATGTGCGTATGCGTTTTTTCCTGAATATATTCAGGAAAAAACGCATATGCCCTTTTTGGCCAACCAAGCAAGCTTGCAAAGGAAATCTGCACTACAATGAAGTCTCACTTCCCCCCGGTCAAAAGGGCCATCTGAAAAAAGTGTAAAATCCAGAAAGGCAGGACAGGCCATGGAGAACTGGGAGCCTTGTTATGCTGATGGGCAGGATGTATATTGCCAACAGCCACTCGGGAGAAGTGTATGGTGTTTCCTGAAACATCTAAGAAACAAAGCAACAGAGCCTAGGGCATTTCCACTTATGGCCCTATAGCTTAGGGAAATTAAAATCAAAAAGACACAGCCACCCCAAAGTTTGGGACGACTGTGTTTACAAGAAACTCGTTTACGGGACAAGTTCAATATCGCAGAAAGTGAAAAATGGATAAAGAAGTTGTGGTACTTACGTACAATGCAATATCACTCAGCAATGAAATCTATGTCATCAGGCCCATAGCAGCATAATGAGTGGATTCAGGTATGATGATTCTAACTGAAATAAGTCACACAGAAAAAGAAACATCATAAGATATCACTAATACACGGAATGTAAACTTGGCTACACAGGAACTGGATTACAAAACAGAACAGGGTCTCAAATTTAGAAAACCAACTTATGCTTGCTTAAGGGGAAAGGTGTGTTGGGGTGCTGCATAAAACCAGAGATTGAAATGAGCACAGATAAAGTTCCTTAAGCCAAATATGGAATAGACAAGAGCTACTCCTTGCTCAACGAAATGGACTCAACACCCCATATTAAACGCCTAAGAATGTACCTGACTAGTAAGTATCTTAAAACCTATGGATCACTATGTCTCCGAAAGAGAATCAAGCGTGTGTACAGGGGCATAAACGCAGCAGTGATAGGATTGCAGAGGTTCGGTGAGCAAATGAAGACCGTTTGAAATCATATTGCATGGTACACATTCCACGGGTTTCAACTCTCCATGTTTAAGGGATTCTTCCTTCAGCTAAAGCATGCATGTGGAACACAGAGTATGATCAACCGTGTGATCGGGAGACGTGTTCCAATATGTCTCAGTTCTCGTCCCCTGGTACTCGGGTGCAACATTCCAGATGCTTTACTAACACTCTCCCGACTTGGAGAGTCAGTGCCTTTAACCTCCTGTTTGGCCCAGTTTGCAATTTCTGCGGAAGATGAACAGGAATAGGGAGAACCAATGAGAGACTAGCTGGAGGTGTCTGGACGGGCAAATTTAACTCTCATTTCCCACCAGAAAGAGGAATTCACCAAAGGCTCAGCGTGCCGTGCCAGAACCAGATTAGGGCCTGAAGCAATCCTGCGGTGTTGCGGCCAGCTCACAAGAAAGCGAGTTGAAGAAAGGAGCTCAGGGGCACTGTAATTCACAAACCTGCAGAGTTATAAATGACAGCTATCGTCCAAAAATATACTGAAGTAAGGCTGCCAAGAGGACTTGAAAGCGGGGCAGAATTACAGGAAACCGATTTCAGGAGGTAGACTGGAATTGCATTTAAAGCATAGGAAAAGAGGCAGAACGTCCACAATGATGCACTTGGCCAAAAAGGGCGTATGCGTTTTTTCCTGAATATATTCAGGAAAAAACGCATACACACTTCTTGGCCAACCAAGCAAGCTTGCAAAGGAAATCTGCACTACAATGAAGTCTCACTTCCCCGCGGTCAACAGGGCCATCGGAAAAATCTGTAAAATCCAGAAAGGCAGGACAGGCCATGGAGAACTGGGAGCCTTGTTATGCTGAAGGGTGGGATGTAAATTGCCAACAGCCACTCAGAAGAAGTGTATGGTGTTTCCTGAAACATATAAAAAACAAAGCAACAGAGCCTAGGGCACTTCCACTTATGGTCCTATAGCTTAGGGAAATTAAAATCAAAAAGACACAGCCACCCCAAAGTTTGGGACGGCTCTGTTTACAAGAACCTCGTTTACGGTACAAGTTCAATTTCGCAGAAAGTGAAAAATGGATAAAGAAGTTGTGGTACTTACGTACAATGCAATATCACTCAGCAATGAAATCTATGTCATCAGGCCCGTAGCAGCATAATGAGTGGATTCAGGTATGATGATTCTAACTGAAATAAGTCAGACAGAAAAAGAAACATCATAAGATATCACTAATACACGGAATGTAAACTTGGCTACACAGGAACTGGATTACATAACAGAACAGGGTCTCATATTTAGAAAACCAACTTATGCTTGCTTAAGGGAAAAGGTGAGTTGGGGTGCTGCATAAAACCAGAGATTGAAATGAGCACAGATAAAGTTCCTTAAGCCAAATATGTAATAGACAAGACCTACTCCTTGCTCAACGAAATGGACTCAACACCCCATATTAAACGCCTAAGAATGTACCTGACTAGTAAGTATCTTAAAACCTATGGATTGCTATGTCTCTGAAAGAGAATCAAGCGTGTGTACAGGGGCATAAACGCAGCAGTGATAGGATTGGAGAGGTTCGGTGAGCAAATGAAGACCCTTTGAAATCATATTGCATGGTACCCATTCCACGGGTCTCAACTCTCCAGGTTTAAGGGATTCTTCCTTCAGCTAAAGCATGCATGTGGAACCCAGAGTATGATCAACCGTGTGATCGGGAGACGTGTTCCAATATGTCTCAGTTCTCGTCCCCTGGTACTTGGGTGCAACATTCCAGACGCTTTACTAACACTCTCCCGACTTGGAGAGTCAGTGCCTTTAACCTCCTGTTTGGCCCAGTTTGCAATTTCTGTGGAAGATGAACAGGAATAGGGAGAACCAATGAGAGACTAGCTGGAGGTGTCTGGACGGGCAAATTTAACTCTCATTTCCCACCAGGAAGAGGAATTAACCAAAGGCTCAGCGTGCCGTGCCAGAACAAGATTAGGGCCTGAAGCAATCCTGCGGTGTTGCGGGCAGCTCACATGAAAGCGAGTTGAAGAAAGGAGCTCAGGGGCACTGTAATTCACAAACCTGCAGAGTTATAAATGACAGCTATCGTCCAAAAATATACTGAAGTAAGGCTGCCAACAGGACTTGAAAGCGGGGCAGAATTGCAGGAAACCGATTTCAGGAGGTACACTGGAATTGCATTTAAAGCATAGGAAAAGAGGCAGAACGTCCACAATGATGCACTTGGCCAAAATGTGCGTATGCGTTTTTTCCTGAATATATTCAGGAAAAAACGCATATGCCCTTTTTGGCCAACCAAGCAAGCTTGCAAAGGAAATCTGCACTACAATGAAGTCTCACTTCCCCCCGGTCAAAAGGGCCATCTGAAAAAAGTGTAAAATCCAGAAAGGCAGGACAGGCCATGGAGAACTGGGAGCCTTGTTATGCTGATGGGTGGGATGTAAATTGTCAACAGCCACTCGGGAGAAGTGTATGGTGTTTCCTGAAACATCTAAGAAACAAAGCAACAGACCCTAGGGCACTTCCACTTATGGTCCTATAGCTTAGGGAAATTAAAATCAAAAAGACACAGCCACCCCAAAGTTTGGGACGGCTCTGTTTACAAGAAACTCTATTATGGGACAGGTTCAATATCGCAGAAAGTGAAAAATGGATAAAGAAGTTGTGGAACTTACGTACAATGCAATATCACTCAGCAATGAAATCTATGTCATCAGGCCCGTAGCAGCATAATGAGTGGATTCAGGTATGATGATTCTAACTGAAATAAGTCACACAGAAAAAGAAACATCATAAGATATCACTAATACACGGAATGTAAACTTGGCTACACAGGAACTGGATTACAAAAGAGAACAGGGTCTCAAATTTAGAAAACCAACTTATGCTTGCTTAAGGGGAAAGGTGAGTTGGGGTGCTGCATAAAACCAGAGATTGAAATGAGCACAGATAAAGTTCCTTAAGCCAAATATGTAATAGACAACAGCTACTCCTTGCTCAACGAAATGGACTCAACACCCCATATTAAACGCCTAAGAATGTACCTGACTAGTAAGTATCTTAAAATCTATGGATTGCTATGTCTCTGAAAGTGAATCAATCGTGAGTACAGGGGCAAAAACGCAGCAGTGATAGGATTGGAGAGTTTTGGTGAGCAAATGAAGACCCTTTGAAGTCATATTGCATGGTACCCATTCCACGGGTCTCAACTCTCCAGGTTTAAGGGATTCTTCCTTCAGCTAAAACATGCATGTGGAACCCAGAGTATGATCAACCGTGTGATCGGGAGACGTGTTCCAATATGTCTCAGTTCTCGTCCCCTGGTACTCGGGTGCAACATTCCAGACGCTTTACTAACACTCTCCCGACTTGGAGAGTCAGTGCCTTTAAACTCCTGTTTGGCCCAGTTTGCAATTTCTGCGGAAGATGAACAGGAATAGGGAGGACCAATGAGAGACTAGCTGGAGGTGTCGGGACGGGCAAATTTAACTCTCATTTCCCACCAGGAAGAGGAATTAACCAAAGGCTCAGCATGCCGAGCCGGAACCAGATTAGGGCCTGAAGCAATCCTGCGGTGTTGTGGCCAGCTCACAAGAAAGCGAGTTGAAGAAAGGAACTCAGGGGCAATGTAATTCACAAACCTGCAGAGTTATAAATGACAGCTATCGTCCAAAAATATACTGAAGTAAGGCTGCGAAGAGGACTTGAATGCGGGGCAGAATTGCAGGAAACCAATTTCAGGAGGTACACTAGAATTGCATTTAAAGCATGGGAAAAGAGGAAAAACGTCGACAATGATGCACTTGGCCAAAAAGGGCGTATGCGTTTTTTCCTGAATATATTTAGGAAAAAACGCATACGCAATTTTTGGCCAACCAAGCAAGCTTGCAAAGGAAATCTGCACTACAATGAAGTCTCACTTCCCACTGGTAAAAAGGGCCATCTGAAAAAAGTGTAAAATCCAGAAAGGCAGGACAGGCCATGGAGAACTGGGAGCCTTGTTATGCTGAAGGGCGGGATGTAAATTGCCAACAGCCACTCGGGAGAAGTGTATGGTGTTTCCTGAAATATCTAAAAAACAAAGCAACAGAGCCTAGGTCAATTCCACTTATGGTACTATAGCTTAGGGAAATTAAAATCAAAAAGACACAGCCACCCCAATGTTTGGGACGGCTCTGTTTACAAGAATCTCATTTACGGTACAAGTTCAATATCGCAGAAAGCGAAAAATGGATAAAGAAGTTGTGGTACTTACGTACAATGCATTATCACTCAGCAAAGAAATCTATGTCATCAGGCCCGGAGCAGCATAATGAGTGGATTCAGGTATGATGATTCTAACTGAAATAAGTCACACAGAAAAAGAAACATCATAAGATATCACTAATACACGGAATGTAAACTTGGCTACTCAGGAACTGGATTACAAAACAGAACAGGGTCTCAAATTTAGAAAACCAACTTATGCTTGCTTAAGGGGAAAGGTGAGTTGGGGTGCTGCATAAAACCAGAGATTGAAATGAGCACAGATAAAGTTCCTTAAGCCAAATATGGAATAGACAAGAGCTACTCCTTGCTAAACGAAATGGACTCAACACCCCATCTTAAACGCCTAAGAATGTACCTGACTAGTAAGTATATTAAAACCTATGGATCGCTCTGTCTCCGAAAGAGAATCAAGCGTGTGTACAGGGGCATAAACGCAGCAGTGATAGGATTGGAGAGGTTCGGTGAGCCAATGAAGACCCTTTGAAGTCATATTGCATGGTACCCATTCCACGGGTCTCAACTCTCCAGGTTTAAGGGATTCTTCCTTCAGCTAAATCATGCATGTGGAACCCAGAGTATGATCAACCGTGTGATCGGGAGACGTGTTCCAATATGTCTCAGTTTTCGTCCCCTGGTACTCGGGTACAACATTCCAGACGCTTTACTAACACTCTCCAGACTTGGAGAGTCAGTGCCTTTAACCTCCTGTCTGGCCCAGTTTGCAAATTCCGCGGAAGATGAACAGGAATAGGGAGAACCAATGAGAGACTAGCTGGAGGTGTCTGGACGGGCAAATTTAACTCTCATTTCCCACCAGGAAGAGGAGTTAACCAAAGGCTCAGCGTGCCGTGCTGGAACCAGATTAGGGCCTGAAGCCATCCTGCGGTGTTGTGGCCAGCTCACAAGAAAGCGAGTTGAAGAAAGGAGCTCAGGGGCACTGTAATTCACAAACCTGCAGAGTTATAAATGACAGCTATCGTCCAAAAATATACTGAAGTAAGGCTGCCAAGAGGACTTGAAAGCGGGGCAGAATTGCAGGAAACCGATTTCAGGAGGTAGACTGGAACTGCATTTAAAGCATAGGAAAAGAGGCAGAACGTCGACAATGATGGACTTCGCCAAAAAGGGCGTATGGGTTTTTTCCTGAATATATTGAGGACAAAACGCATATGCCCTTTTTAGTCCAAGCAAGCAAGCTTGCAAAGGAAATCTGCACTACAATGATGTCTCACTTCACCCCGGTCAAAAGGGCCATCTGAATAAAGTGTAAAATCCAGAAAGGCAGGACAGTCCATGGAGAACTGGGAGCCTTGTTATGCTGATGGGTGGGATGTAAATTGCCAACAGCCCCTCGGGAGAAGTGTATGGTGTTTCCTGAAACATCTAAAAAACAAAGCAACACAGCCTAGGGCACTTCCACTTATGGTCCTATAGTTTAGGGAAATTAAAATCAAAAAGACACAGCCAACCCAAAGTTTGGGACGGCTCTGTTTACAAGAACCTCATTTACGGTACAAGTTCAATATCGCAGAAAGCGAAAAATTCATAAAGAAGTTTTGGTACTTACGTACAATGCAATATCACTCAGCAATGAAATCTATGTCATAGGCCCGTAGCAGCCTAATGAGTGGATTCAGGTATGATGATTCTAACTGAAATAAGTCACGCAGAAAAATAAACATCATAAGATATCACTAATACATGGAATGTAAAGTTGACTACACAGGAAGTGAATTACAAAACAGAACAGGGTCTCAAATTTAGAAAACCAACTTATGCTTGCTTAAGGGGAAAGGTGAGTTGGGGTGCTGAATAAAACCAGAGATTGAAATGAGCACAGATAAAGTTCCTTAAGCCAAATATGGAATAGACAAGAGCTACTCCTTGCTCAACGAAATGGACTCAACACCCCATATTAAACACCTAAGAATGTACCTGACTAGTAAGTATCTTAAAACCTATGGATTGCTATGTCTCTGAAAGAGAATCAAGCGTGTGTACAGGGGCATAAACGCAGCAGTGATAGGATTGGAGAGGTTCGGTGAGCAAATAAAGACCCTTTGAAGTCATATTGCATGGTACCCCTTCCACGGGTCTCAACTCTCCAGGTTTAAGGGATTCTTCCTTCAGCTAAATCATGGATGTGGTACCCAGGGTATGATCAACCGTGTGATTGGGAGACGTGTTCCAATATGTCTCAGTTCTCAAGCCCTGGTACTCGGGTGCAACATTCCAGACACTTTACTAACACTCTCCCGACTTGGAGAGTCAGTGCCTTTAACCTCCTGTTTGGCCCAGTTTGCAATTTCTGCGGAAGATGAACAGGAATAGGGAGAACCAATGAGAGACTAGCTGGAGGTGTCTGGACGGGTAAATTTAACTCTCATTTCCCACCAGGAAGAGGAATTAACCAAAGGCTCAGCCTGCCGTGCCAGAACAAGTTTAGGGCCTGAAGCAATCCTGCGGTGTTGCGGCCAGCTCACAAGAAAGCGAGTTGAAGAAAGGAGCTCAGGGGCACTGTAATTCAGAAACCTGCAGAGTTATAAATGACAGCTATCGTCCAAAAATATACTGAAGTAAGGCTGCCAAGAGGACTTGAAAGCGGGGCAGAATTGCAGGAAACCGATTTCAGGAGGTAGACTGGAATTGCATTTAAAGCATAGGAAAAGAGGCAGAACGTCGACAATGATGCACTTGGCCAAAAAGTGTGTATGCGTTTTTTCCTGTATATATTCAGGAAAAAATGCATACACACTTTTTGGCCAACCAAGCAAGCTTGCAAAGGAAATCTGCACTACAATGAAGTCTCACTTCCCCCCAGTCAAAAGGGCCACCTGAAAAAAGTGTAAAATCCAGAAAGGCAGGATAGGCCATGGAGAACTGGGAGCCTTGTTATGCTGATGGGCGGGATGTACATTGCCAAGAGCCACTCCAGAGAAGTGTATGGTGATTCCTGAAACATCTAAAAAACAAAGCAACAGAGCCTAGGGCACTTCCACTTATGGTCCTATAGCTTAGGGAAATAAAAATCAAAAAGACACAGCCACTCCAAAATTTGGGACGGCTCTGTTTACAAGAACCTCGTTTACGGTGCAAGTTCAATATCGCAGAAAGTGAAAAATGGATAAAGAAGTTGTGGTACTTACGTACAATGCAATATCACTCAGCAATGATATCTATGTCATCAGGCGCATAGCAGCATAATGAGTGGATTCAGGTATGATGATTCTAACTGAAATAAGTCACACAGAAAAAGAAACATCATAAGATATCACTAATACACGGAATATAAACTTGGCTACACAGGAACTGGATTACAAAACAGAACAGGGTCTCAAATTTAGAACACCAACTTATGCTTGCTTAAGGGGAAAGGTGAGTTGGGGTGCTGCATAAAACCAGAGATTGAAATGAGCACAGATAAAGTTCCTTAAGCCAAATATGTAATAGACAAGTGCTACTCCTTGTTCAATGAAATGGTCTCAACACCCCATATTAAACGCCTAAGAATGTACCTGACTAGTAAGTATCTTAAAACCTATGGATTGCGATGTCTCCGAAAGAGAATCAAGCATGTGTACAGGGGCATAAACGCAGCAGTGATAGGATTGGAGAGGTTTGGTGAGCAAACGAAGACTCTTTGAAATCATATTGCATGGTACCCATTCCACGGGTCTCAACTCTCCAGGTTTAAGGGATTCTTCCTTCAGCTAAAACATGCATGTGGAACACAGAGTATGATCAACCGTGTGATCGGGAGACGTGTTCCAATATGTCTCAGTTCTCGTCCCGTGGTACTCGGGTGCAACATTCCAGATGCTTTACTAACACTCTCCCGACTTGGAGAGTCAGTGCCTTTAACATCCTGTTTGGCCCAGTTTGCAATTTCTGCGGAAGATGAACAGGAATAGGGAGGACCAATGAGAGACTAGCTGGAGGTGTCTGGACGGGTAAATTTAACTGTCATTTCCCACCAGGAAGAGGAATTAACCAAAGGCTCAGCCTGCCGTGCCAGAACAAGTTTAGGGCCTGAAGCAATCCTGCGGTGTTGCGGCCAGCTCACAAGAAAGCGAGTTGAAGAAAGGAGCTCAGGGGCACTGTAATTCATAAACCTGCAGAGTTATAAATGACAGCTATCGTCCAAAAATATACTGAAGTAAGGCTGCCAAGAGGACTTGAAAGCGGGGCAGAATTGCAGGAAACCGATTTCAGGAGGTAGACTGGAATTGCATTTAAAGCATAGGAAGAGAGGCAGAACGTCGACAATGATGCACTTGGCCAAAAAGGGCGTATGCGTTTCTTCCTGAGTATATTCAGGACAAAACACATACGCCATTTTTGGCCAACCAAGCAAGCTTGCAAAGGAAATCTGCACTACAATGAAGTCTCACTTCCCCCCAGTCAAAAGGGACATCTGAAAAAAGTGTAAAATCCAGAAAGGCAGGACAGGCCATGGAGAACTGGGAGCCTTGTTATGCTGATGGGCAGGATGTACATTGCCAAGAGCCACTCGGGAGAAGTGTATTATGTTTCCGGAAACATCTAAAATACAAAGCAACAGAGCCTAGGGCACTTCCACTTATGGTCCTATAGCTTAGGGAAATAAAAATCAAAAAGACACAGCCACCCCAAAATTTGGGACGGCTCTGTTTACAAGAAACTCTTTTACGGGACAAGTTCAATATCACAAAAAGTGAAAAATGAATAAAGAAGTTGTGGTACTTACGTATAATGCAATATCACTCAGCAATGAAATCTATGTCATAAGGCCCGTAGCAGCATAATGAGTGGATTCAGGTATGATGATTCTAACTGAAATAAGTCACACAGAAAAATAAACATCATAAGATATCACTAATACACGGAATGTAAACATGGCTACACAGGAACTGGATTACTAAACAGAACAGGGTGTCAAATTTAGAAAACCAACTTATGCTTGCTTAAGGGGAAAGGTGAGTTGGGGTGCTGCATAAAACCAGAGATTGAAATGAGCACAGATAAAGTTCCTTAAGCCAAATATGTAATAGACAAGAGCTACTCCTTGCTCAACGAAATGGACTCAACACCCCATATTAAACGCCTAAGAATGTACCTGACTAGTAAGTATCTTAAAACCTATGGATTGCTATGTCTCCGAAAGAGAATCAAGCGTGTGTACAGGGGCATAAACGCAGCAGTGATAGGATTGGAGAGGTTCGGTGAGCAAATGAAGACCCTTTGAAGTCATATTGCATGGTACCCATTCCACGGGTCTCAACTCTCCAGGTTTAAGGGATTCTTCCTTCAGCTGAAACATGCATGTGGAACCCAGAGTATGATCAACCGTGTGATCAGGAGACGTGTTCAAATATGTCTCAGTTTTCGTCCCCTGGTACTCGGGTACAACATTCCAGACGCTTTACTAACACTCTCCCAACTTGGAGAGTCAGTGCCTTTAACCTCCTGTTTGGCCCAGTTTGCAATTTCTGCGGAAGATAAACAGGAATAGGGAGGACCAATGAGAGACTAGCTGGAGGTGCCTGGACGGGCAAATTTAACTCTCATTTCCCACCAGGAAGAGGAATTAACCAAAGGCTCAGCGTGCCGTGCTGGAACCAGATTAGGGCCTGAAGCAATCCTGCGGTGTTGCGGCCAGCTCACAAGAAAGCGAGTTGAAGAAAGGAGCTCATGGGCACTGTAATTCACAAACCTGCAGAGTTATAAATGACAGCTATCCTCCAAAAATATACTGAAGTAAGGCTGCCAAGAGGACTTGAAAGCGGGGCAGAATTGCAGGAAACCGATTTCAGGAGGTAGACTGGAATTGCATTTAAAGCATAGGAAAAGAGGCAGAACGTCGACAATGATGCACTTGGCCAAAAAGTGTGTATGCGTTTTTTCCTGAATATATTCAGGAAAAAATGCATACACACTTTTTGGCCAACCAAGCAAGATTGCAAAGGAAATCTGCACTACAATGAAGTCTCACTTCCCCCCAGTCAAAAGGGCCACCTGAAAAAAGTGTAAAATCCAGAAAGGCAGGATAGGCCATGGAGAACTGGGAGCCTTGTTATGCTGATGGGCGGGATGTACATTGCCAAGAGCCACTCGAGAGAAGTGTATGGTGATTCCTGAAACATCTAAAAAACAAAGCAACAAAGCCTAGGGCACTTCCACTTATGGTCCTATAGCTTAGGGAAATAAAAATCAAAAAGACACAGCCACTCCAAAATTTGGGACGGCTCTGTTTACAAGAACCTCGTTTACGGTGCAAGTTCAATATCGCAGAAAGTGAAAAATGGATAAAGAAGTTGTGGTACTTACATACAATGCAATATCACTCAGAAATGAAATCTATGTCATCAGGCCCGTAGCAGCATAATGAGTGGATTCAGGTATGATGATTCTAACTGAAATAAGTCACACAGGAAAAGAAACATCATAACATATCACTGATACACGGAATGTAAACTTGGCTACACAGGAACTGGATTACAAAACAGAACAGGGTCTTAAATTTAGAAAACCAACTTATGCTTTCATAAGGGGAAAGGTGAGTTGGGGTGCTGCATAAAACTAGAGATGAAATGAGCACAGATAAAGTTTCTTAATCCAAATATGGGATAGACAAGAGCTACTCCTTGCTCAACGAAATGGACTCAACACCGCATATTAAAAGCCTAAGAATGTAGCTGACTAGTAAGTATCTTAAAACCTATGGATTGCTATGTCTCCAAAAGAGAATCAAGCGTGTGTACAGGGGCATAAACGCAGCAGTGATAGGATTGGAGAGGTTCGGTGAGCCAATGAAGACCCTTTGAAGTCATATTGCATGGTACCCATTCCACGGGTCTCAACTCTCCACGTTTAAGGGATTCTTCCTTCAGCTAAAGCATGCATGTGGAACCCAGAGTATGACCAACCGTGTGATCGGGAGACGTGTTCCAATATGTCTCAGTTCTCGTCCCCTGGTACTCGGGTGCAACATTCCAGACGCTTTACTAACATTCTCCCAACTTGGAGAGTCAGTGCCTTTAACCTCCTGTTTGGGCCAGTTTGCAATTTCTGCGGAAGATGAACAGGAATAGGGAGAACCAATGAGAGACTAGCTGGAGGTGTCTGGACGGGCAAATTAAACTCTCATTTCCCACCAGGAATAGGAATTAACCAAAGGCTCAGCGTGCCATGCCGGAACAAGATTAGGGCCTGAAGCAGTCCTGCGGTGTTGCGGCAAGCTCACAAGAAAGCGAGTTGAAGAAAGGAGCTCAGGGGCACTGTAATTCACAAACCTGCAGAGTTATAAATGACAGCTATCGTCCAAAAATATACTGAAGTAAGGCTGCCAAGAGGACTTGAAAGCGGGGCAGAATTGCAGGAAACCGATTTCAGGAGGTAGACTGGAATTGCATTTAAAGCATAGGAAAAGAGGCAGAACGTCGACAATGATGCACTTGGCCAAAAAGGGCGTATGCGTTTTTTCCTGAATATATTCAGGAAAAAACGCATACGCCCTTTTTGGCCAACCAAGCAAGCTTGCAAAGGAAATCTGCACTAAAATGAAGTCTCACTTCCCCCCGGTCAAAAGGGCCATCTGAAAAAAGTGTAAAATCCAGAAAGGCAGGACAGGCCATGCAGAACTGGGAGCCTTGTTATGCTGACGGGCGGGATGTAAATTGCCAACAGCCACTCGGGAGAAGTGTATGGTGTTTCCTGAAACATCTAAGAAACAAAGCAACAGGGCCTAGGGCACATCCACTTATATTCCTGTAGCTTAGGGAAATTAAAATCAAAAAGACACAGCCACCCCTAAGTTTGGGACGGCTCTCTTTACAAGAAACTCGTTTATGGGACTAGTTCAATATCACAGAAACTGAAAAATGGATAAAGAAGTTGTGGTACTTACGTACAATGCAATATCACTCAGCAATGAAATCTATGTCATCAGGCCCGTAGCAGCATAATGAGTGGATTCAGGTATGATGATTCTAACTGAAATAAGTCACACAGTAAAAGAAACATCATAAGATATCACTAATACACGGAATGTAAACTTGCTACACAGGAACTGGATTACAAAACAGAACAGGGTCTCAAATTTAGAAAACCAACTTATGCTTGCTTAAGGGGAAAGGTGAGTTGGGGTGCTGCATAAAACCAGAGATTGAAATGAGCACAGATAAAGTTCCTTAAGCCAAATATATAATAGACAAGAGCTACTCCTTGCTCAACGAAATGGACTCAACACCCTATATTAAACGCTTAAGAATGTACCTGACTAGTAAGTATCTTAAAACCTATGGATCGCTATGTCTCCGAAAGAGAATCAAGCGTGTGTACAGGGGCATAAACGCAGCAGTGATAGGATTGGAGAGGTTCGGTGAGCAAATGAAGACCCTTAGAAGTCATATTGCATGGTACCCATTCCACGGGTCTCAATGCTCCATGTTTAAGGGATTCTTCCTTCAGCTAAATCATGCATGTGGAACCCAGAGTATGATCAAACGTGTGATCGGGAGACGTATTCCAATATGTCTCAGTTCTCGTCCCCTGGTACTCGGGTGCAACATTACAGACGCTTTACTAACATTCTCCCGACTTGGAGAGTCAGTGCCTTTAACCTCCTGTTTGGCCCAGTTTGCAATTTCTGCGGAAGATGAACAGGAATAGGGAGAACCAATGAGAGACTAGCTGGACGTGTCTGGACGGGCAAATTTAACTCTCATTTCCCACCAGGAAGAGGAATTAACCAAAGGCTCAGCGTGCCGTGCCGGAACCAGATTAGGGCCTGAAGCAATCCTGCGGTGTTGCGGCCAGCTCACAAGAAAACGAGTTGAAGAAAGGAGCTCAGGGGCAGTGTAATTCACAAACCTGCAGAGTTATAAATGACAGCTATCGTCCAAAAATATACTGAAGTAAGGCTGCCAAGAGGACTTGAAAGCGGGGCAGAATTGCAGGAAACCGATTTCAGGAGGTAGACTGGAATTGCATTTAAAGCATAGGAAAAGAGGCAGAACGTCGACAATGATGCACTTGGCCAAAAATGACGTATGCGTTTTTTCCTGAACATATTCAGGAAAAAACGCATACGCACTTTTTGGCCAACCAAGCAAGCCTGCAAAGGAAATCTGCACTACAATGAAGTCTCACTTCCCCCCGGTTAAAAGGGCCATCTGAAAAAAGTGTAAAATCCAGAAAGGCAGGACAGGCCATGGAGAACTGGGAGCCTTGTTATGCTGAGGGGCGGGATGTAAATTGCCAACAGCCACTCAGGAGAAGTGTATGGTGTTTCCTGAAACATCTAAAAAACAAAGCAACAGAGCCTAGGGCACTTCTACTTATGGTCCTATAGCTTAGGGAAATTAAAATCAAAAAGACACAGCCACCCCAAAGTTTGGGATGGCTCTGCTTAAAAGAACCTCGTTTACGGTACAAGTTCAATATCGCAGAAAGCAAAAAATGGATAAAGAAGTTGTGGTACTTACGTACAATGCAATATCACTCAGCAATGAAATCTATGTCATCAGGCCCGTAGCAGCATAATGAGTGGATACAGGTATGATGATTCTAACTGAAATAAGTCACACAGAAAAGGAAACATCAGAAGATATCACTAATACACGGAATGTAAACTTGGCTACACAGAAACTGAATTCCAACACAGAACAGGGTCTCAAATTTAGAAAACCAACTTATGCTTGCTTAAGGGGAAAGGTGAGTTGGGGTGCTGCATAAAACCAGAGATTGAAATGAGCACAGATAAAGTTCCTTAAGCCAAATATGTAATAGACAAGTGCTACTCCTTGTTCAATGAAATGGACTCAACACCCCATATTAAACGCCTAAGAATGTACCTGACTAGTAAGTATCTTAAAACCTATGGATTGCTATGTCTCCGAAAGAGAATCAAGCATGTGTACAGGGGCATAAACGCAGCAGTGACAGGATTGGAGAGGTTCGGTGAGCAAACGAAAACCCTTTGAAATCATATTGCATGGTACCCATTCCACGGGTCTCAACTCTCCAGGTTTAAGGGATTCTTCCTTCAGCTAAAACATGCATGTGGAACTCAGAGTATGATCAACCATGTGATCAGGAGACGTGTTCAAATATGTCTCAGTTTTTGACCCTGGTACTCGGGTGCAACATTCCAGACGCTTTACTAACACTCTCCCGACTTGGAGAGTCAGTGCCTTTAACCTCCTGTTTGGCCCGGTTTGCAATTTCTTCGGAAGATGAACAGGAATAGGGAGGAGCAATGAGAGACTAGCTGGAGGTGTCTGGACGGGCCAAATTAACTCTCATTTCCCACCAGGAAGAGGAATTAACCAAAGGCTCAGCGTGCCGTGCTGGAACCAGATTAGGGCCTGAAGCAATCCTGCGGTGTTGCGGCCAGCTCAAAAGAAAGCGAGTTGAAGAAAGGAGCTCATGGGCACTGTAATTCACAAACCTGCAGAGTTATAAATGACAGCTATCGTCCAAAAATATACTGAAGTAAGGCTGCCAAGAGGACTTGAAAGCGGGGCAGAATTGCAGGAAACCGATTTCAGGAGGTAGACTGGAATTGCATTTAATGCATAGGAAAAGAGGCAGAACGTTGACAATGATGCACTTGGCCAAAAAGTGCGTATGCGTTTTTTCATGAATATATTCAAGAAAAACGCATACGCCCTTTTTGGCCAACCAACCACGCTTCCAAAGGAAATCTGCACTACAATGAAGTCTCACTTCCCCCCAGTCAAAAGGGCCATCTGAAAAAAGTGTAAAATCCAGAAAGGCAGGACAGGCCATGGAGAACTGGGAGCCTTGTTATGCTGATGGGCGGGATGTAAATTGCCAACAGCCACTGGGGAGAAGTGTATGATGTTTCCTGCAACATCTAAAAAACAAAGCAACAGAGCCTAGGGCACTTCCACTTATGGTCCTATAGCTTAGGGAAATTAAAATCAAAAAGACACAGCCACCCCAAACTTTGGGACGGCTCTGTTTACAAGAGCCTCGTTTACGGTACAAGTTCAATATCGCAAAAAGTGAAACATGGATAAAGAAGTTGTGGCTCTTACGTACAATGCAATATGACTCAGCAATGAAATCTATGTCATCAGGCCCGTAGCAGCATAATGAGTGGATTCAGGTATGATGATTCTAACTGAAATAAGTCACACAGAAAAAGAAACATCATAAGATATCACTAATACACGGAATGTAAACTTGGCTACACAGGAACTGGATTACAAAACAGAACAGGGTCTCAAATTTAGAAAACCAACTTATGCTTGCTTAAGGGGAAAGGTGAGTTGGGGTGCTGCATAAAACCAGAGATTGAAATGAGCACAGATAAATTTCCTTAAGCCAAACATGTAATAGACAAGAGCTACTCCTTGCTCAACGAGATGGACTCAACACCCCATATTAAACGCCTAAGAATGTACCTGACTAGTAAGTATCTTAAAACGTATGGATTGCTCTGTCTCCTAAAGAGAATCAAGTGTGTGTACAGGGGCATAAACGCAGCAGTGATAGGATTGGAGAGGTACGGTGAGCAAATGAAGACCCTTTGAAGTCATATTGCATGGTACCCATTCCACGGGTCTCAACTCTCCAGGTTTAAGTGATTCTTTCCTCAGCTAAATCATGCATGTGGAAACCAGAGTATGATCAACCGTGTGATCGGGAGACGTGTTCCAATATGTCTCAGTTCTCGTCCCCTGGTACTCGGGTGCAACATTCCAGACGCTTTACTAACACTCTCCCGACTTGGAGAGTCAGTGCCTTTAACCTCCTGTTTGGTCCAGTTTGCAATTTCTGCGGAAGATGAACAGGAATAGGGTGAACAAATGAGAGACTAGCTGGAGGTGTCTGGACGGGCAAATTTAACTCTCATTTCCCACCAGGAAGAGGAATTAACCAAAGGCTCAGGGTACCATGCCAGAACCAGATTAGGGCCTGAAGCAACTCCTGCGGTGTTGCGGCCAGCTCACAAGAAAGTGAGTTGAAGAAAGGAGCTCAGGGGCACTGTAATTCACAAACCTGCAGAGTTATAAATGACAGCTATCGTCCAAAAATATAGTGAAGAAAGGCTGCCAAGAGGACTTGAAAGCGGGGCAGAATTGCAGGAAACCGATTTCAGGAGGTAGACTGGAATTGCATTTAAAGCATAAGAAAAGAGGCAGAACGTGGACAATGATGCACTTGGCCAGAAAGGGCGTATGCGTTTTTTCCTGAATATATTCAGGAAAAAACGCATACGCCCTTTTTGGCCAACCAAGCAAGCTTGCAAAGGAAATCTGCACTACAATGAAGTCTCACTTCACCCCAGTCAAAAGGGCCATCTGAAAAAAGTGTAAAATCCAGAAAGGCAGGACAGGCCATGGAGAACTGGAAGACTTGTTATGCTGATGGGCGGGATGTAAATTGCCAACAGCCACTCGGGAGAAGTGTATGGTGTTTCCTGAAACATCTAAAAAACAAAGCAACAGAGCCCAGGGCACTTCCACTTATGGTCCTATAGCTAAGGGAAATTAAAATCTAAAAGACACAGCGACCCCAAAGTTTGGGACGGCTCTGTTTACAAGAACCTCGTTTACAGAACAAGTTCTATATAGCAGAAAGTGAAAAATGGATAAAGAAGTTGTGGTACTTACGAACAATGCAATATCACTTAGCACTGAAATCTATGTCATCAGGCCTGCAGCAGCATAATGAGTGGATTCAGGTATGATGATTCTAACTGAAATAAGTCACACAGAAAAACAAGCATCATAAGATGTCACTAATACACGGAATGTAAACTTGGCTACACAGGAACTCGATTACAAAACAGAACAGGGTCTCAAATTTAGAAAACCAACTTATGCTTGCTTAAGGGGAAAGGTGAGTTGGGGTGCTGCATAAAACCAGAGATTGAAATGAGCAGAGATAAAGTTCCTTAAGCCAAATATGTTATAGACAAGAGCTACTCCTTGCTCAACGAAATGGACTAAACACCCCATATTAAACGCCTAAGAGTGTACCTGACTAGTAAGTATCTAAAAACTTATGGATTGCTATGTCTCCGAAAGAGAATCAGGCATGTGTACAGGGGCATAAACGCAGCAGTGATAGGATTGGAGAGTTTCAGTGAGCAAATGAAGACCCTTTGAAGTCATATTGCATGGTACCCATTCCACGGGTCTCAACTCTCCAGGTTTAAGGGATTCTTCCTTCAGCTAAAACATGCATGTGGAACCCAGAGTATGATCAACCGTGTGATCGGGAGACGTGTTCAAATATGTCTCAGTTGTCGTCCCCTGGTACTCGGGTGCAATATTCCAGACGCTTTACTAACACTCTCCCGACTTGGAGAGTCAGTGCCTTTAACCTCCTGTTTGGCCCAGGTTGCAATTTCTGCGGAAGATGAACAGGAATAGGGAGAACCAATGAGAGACTAGCTGGAGGTGTCTGGACGGGCAAATTTAACTCTCATTTCCCACCAGGAAGAGGAATTAACCAAAGGCTCAGCGTGCCGGGCCGGAACCAGATTAGGGCCTGAAGCAATCCTGCGGTGTTGCGGCCAGCTCACAAGAAAGCGAGTTGAAGAAAGGAGCTCAGGGGCACTGTAATTCACAAACCTGCAGAGTTATAAATGACACCTATCATCCAAAAATATACTGAAGTAAGGCTGCCAAGAGGACTTGAAAGCGGGGCAGAATTGCAGAAAACCGATTTCAGGAGGTAGACTGGAATTGCATTTAAAGCATGGGAAAAGACGCAGAACGTCGACAATGATGCACTTGGCCAAAAAGGGCGTATGCGTTTTTTCCTGAATATATTCAGGAAAAAACGCATACGCCCTTTTTGGCCAACCAAGCAAGCTTGCAAAGGAAATCTGCACTACAATGAAGTCTCACTTCCCCTGGTCAAAAAGGCCATCTGAATAAAGTGTAAAATCCAGAAAGGCAGGACAGGCCATGGAGAACTCGGAGCCTTGTTATGCTGATGGGCGGGATGTAAATTGCCAACAGCCACTCTGGAGAAGTGTATGGTGTTTCCTAAAACATCTAAAAAACAAAGCAAGAGAGCCTAGGACACTTCCACTTATGGTCCTATAGCTTAGGGAAATTAAAATCAAAAAGACACAGCCACCCCAAAATTTGGGACGGCTCTGTTTACAAGAACCGCATTTATGGTACAAGTTCAATATCGCAGAAAGTGAAAAATGGATGAAGAAGTTGTGGTACTTACGTACAATGAAATATCACTCAGCAATGAAATCTATTTCATCAGGCCCGTAGCAGCATAATGAGTGGATTCAGGTATGATGATTCTAACTGAAATAAGTCACACAGAAAAAAAAACATCATAAGATATCACTAATACACGGAATGTAAACTTTGCTACACAAAAACTGAATTACAAAACAGAACAGGGTCTCAAATTTTGAAAACCAACTTATGCTTGCTTAAGGGGAAAGGTGAGATGGTCTGCTGCAGAAAAACAGAGATTGAAATGAGCACAGATAAAGTTACTTAAGCCAAATATGGAATAGACAAGAGCTACTCCTTGCTCAACGAAATGGACTCAACACCCCATATTAAATGCCTAAGAATGTACCTGACTAGTAAGTATCTTAAAACCTATGGATTGCTATGTCTCTGAAAGTGAATCAAGCGTGTGTACAGGGGCATAAACGCAGCAGTGATAGGATTGGAGAGGTTCGGTGAGCAAATGAATACCCTTTGAAGTCATATTGCATGGTACCCATTCCACGGGTCTCAGCTCTCCAGGTTTAAGGGATTCTTCCTTCAGGTAAAACATGCATGTGGAACCCAGAGTATGATCAACCGTGTGATCGGGAGACGTGTTCAAATATGTCTCAGTTGTCGTCCCCTGGTACTCGGGTGCAACATTACAGACGCTTTACTAACACTCTCCCGAGTTGGAGAGTCAGTGCCTTTAACCTCCTGTTTGGCCCAGTTTAAAATTTCAGCGGAAGATGAACAGGAATAGGGAGAACCAATGAGAGACTAGCTGGAGGTGTCTGGACGGGCAAATTTAACTCTCATTTCCCACCAGGAAGAGGAATTAACCAAAGGCTCAGCATGCCGTGCCAGAAAGAGATTAGGGCCTGAAGCTATCCTGCGGTGTTGCGGCCAGCTCACAAGAAAGCGAGTTGAATAAAGGAGCTCAGCGGCACTGTAATTCACAAACCTACAGATTTATAAATGACAGCTATCGTCCAAAAATATAGTGAAGAAAGGCTGCCAAGAGGACTTGAATGCGGGGCAGAATTGCAGGCAACCGATTTCAGAAGGTAGACTGGAATTGCATTTAAAGCATAGGAAAAGAGGCAGAACGTGGAAAATGATGCACTTGGCCAAAAAGGGCGTATGCGTTTTTTCCTGAATATATTCAGGAAAAAACGCATACGCACTTTTTGGCCAACGAAGCAAGCTTGCAAAGGAAATCTGCACCACAATGAAGTCTCACTTCCCCCCGGTCAAAAGGGCCATCTGAAAAAAGTGTAAAATCCAGAAAGGCAGGACAGGCCATGGAGAACTGGGAGCCTTGGTATGCTGATGGGCGGGATGTAAATTGCCAACAGCCACTGGGGAGAAGTCTATGGTGTTTCCTGAAACATCTAAAAAACAAAGCAACAGAGCCTAGGGCACTTCCACTTATGGTCCTATAGCTTAGGGAAATTAAAATCAAAAACACACAGCCACCCCAAAGTTTGGGACGGCTCTGTTTACAAGAACCTCGTTTACGGTACAAGTTCAATATCGCAGAAAGCGAAAAATGGATAAAGAAATTGTGGTACTTACGTACAATGCAGTATCACTCAGCACTGACATCTATGTCATCAGGCCCGTAGCAGCATAATGAGTGGATTCAGGTATGATGATTCTAACTGAAATAAGTCACACAGAAAAAGAAACATCATAAGATATCACTAATACAGGGAATGTCAACTTGGCTACAGAGGAACTGGAGTAGAAAACAGAACAGGGTCTCAAATTTAGAAAACCAATTTATGCTTGCTTAAGGGGAAAGGTGACTTGCGGTGCTGCAGAAAACCAGAGATTGAAATGAGCACAGATAAAGTTCCTTAAGCCAAATATGGAATAGACAAGAGCTACTCCTTGCTCAACGAAATGGACTCAACACCCCATATTAAACGCCTAAGAATGTACCTGACAAGTAAGTATCTTAAAACCTATGGATTGCTATGTCTCCGAAAGAGAATCAAGCGTGTGTACAGGGGCATAAACGCAGGAGTGATAAGATTGGAGAGGTTCGGTGAGCAAATGAAGACCCTTTGAAGTCATATTGCATGGTACCCATTCCACGGGTCTCAACTCTCCAGGATTAAGGGATTCTTTCTTCAGCTAAAACATGCATGTTGAAGCCAGAGTATGATCAACCATGTGATCGGGAGACGTGTTCAAATATGTCTCAGTTCTCCTCCCCTGGTACTCGGGTGCAACATTCCATACGCTTTACTAATGCTCTCCCGACTTGGAGAGTCAGTGCCTTTAACCTCCTGTTTGGCCCAGTTTGCAATTTCTGCAGAAGATGAACAGGAATAGGGAGAACCAATGAGACACTAGCTGGAGGTGTCTGGACGGGTAAATTTAGCTCTCATTTCCCACCAGGAAGAGGAATTAACCAAAAGCTCAGCGTGCCGTACCGGATCCAGATTAGGGCCTGAAGCAATCCTGCGATATTGCGGCCAGCTCACAAGAAAGCGAATTGAAGAAAGGAGCTCAGGGGCACTGTAATTCACAAACCTGCAGAGTTATAAATGACAGCTATCGTCCAAAAATATACTGAAGTAAGGCTGCCAAGAGGACTTGAAAGCGGGGCAGAATTGCAGGAAACCGATTTCAGGAGGTAGACTGGAATTGCATTTAAAGCATAGGAAAAGAGGCAGAACGTCGACAATGATGCACTTGGCCAAAAAGGGCGTATGCGTTTTTTCCTGAATATATTCAGGAAAAAACGCATACGCCCTTTTTGGCCAACCAAGCAAGCTTGCAAAGGAAATCTGCACTAAAATGAAGTCTCACTTCCCCCCGGTCAAAAGGGCCATCTGAAAAAAGTGTAAAATCCAGAAAGGCAGGACAGGCCATGCAGAACTGGGAGCCTTGTTATGCTGACGGGCGGGATGTAAATTGCCAACAGCCACTCGGGAGAAGTGTATGGTGTTTTCTGAAACATCTAAGAAACAAAGCAACAGGGCCTAGGGCACATCCACTTATATTCCTGTAGCTTAGGGAAATTAAAATCAAAAAGACACAGCCACCCCTAAGTTTGGGACGGCTCTCTTTACAAGAAACTCGTTTATGGGACTAGTTCAATATCACAGAAACTGAAAAATGGATAAAGAAGTTGTGGTACTTACGTACAATGCAATATCACTCAGCAATGAAATCTATGTCATCAGGCCCGTAGCAGCATAATGAGTGGATTCAGGTATGATGATTCTAACTGAAATAAGTCACACAGTAAAAGAAACATCATAAGATATCACTAATACACGGAATGTAAACTTGCTACACAGGAACTGGATTACAAAACAGAACAGGGTCTCAAATTTAGAAAACCAACTTATGCTTGCTTAAGGGGAAAGGTGAGTTGGGGTGCTGCATAAAACCAGAGATTGAAATGAGCACAGATAAAGTTCCTTAAGCCAAATATATAATAGACAAGAGCTACTCCTTGCTCAACGAAATGGACTCAACACCCTATATTAAACGCCTAAGAATGTACCTGACTAGTAAGTATCTTAAAACCTATGGATCGCTATGTCTCCGAAAGGGAATCAAGCGTGTGTACAGGGGCATAAACGCAGCAGTGATAGGATTGGAGAGGTTCGGTGAGCAAATGAAGACCCTTAGAAGTCATATTGCATGGTACCCATTCCACGGGTCTCAATGCTCCATGTTTAAGGGATTCTTCCTTCAGCTAAATCATGCATGTGGAACCCAGAGTATGATCAAACGTGTGATCGGGAGACGTATTCCAATATGTCTCAGTTCTCGTCCCCTGGTACTCGGGTGCAACATTACAGACGCTTTACTAACATTCTCCCGACTTGGAGAGTCAGTGCCTTTAACCTCCTGTTTGGCCCAGTTTGCAATTTCTGCGGAAGATGAACAGGAATAGGGAGAACCAATGAGAGACTAGCTGGACGTGTCTGGACGGGCAAATTTAACTCTCATTTCCCACCAGGAAGAGGAATTAACCAAAGGCTCAGCGTGCCGTGCCGGAACCAGATTAGGGCCTGAAGCAATCCTGCGGTGTTGCGGCCAGCTCACAAGAAAACGAGTTGAAGAAAGGAGCTCAGGGGCAGTGTAATTCACAAACCTGCAGAGTTATAAATGACAGCTATCGTCCAAAAATATACTGAAGTAAGGCTGCCAAGAGGACTTGAAAGCGGGGCAGAATTGCAGGAAACCGATTTCAGGAGGTAGACTGGAATTGCATTTAAAGCATAGGAAAAGAGGCAGAACGTCGACAATGATGCACTTGGCCAAAAATGACGTATGCGTTTTTTCCTGAACATATTCAGGAAAAAACGCATACGCACTTTTTGGCCAACCAAGCAAGCCTGCAAAGGAAATCTGCACTACAATGAAGTCTCACTTCCCCCCGGTTAAAAGGGCCATCTGAAAAAAGTGTAAAATCCAGAAAGGCAGGACAGGCCATGGAGAACTGGGAGCCTTGTTATGCTGAGGGGCGGGATGTAAATTGCCAACAGCCACTCAGGAGAAGTGTATGGTGTTTCCTGAAACATCTAAAAAACAAAGCAACAGAGCCTAGGGCACTTCTACTTATGGTCCTATAGCTTAGGGAAATTAAAATCAAAAAGACACAGCCACCCCAAAGTTTGGGATGGCTCTGCTTAAAAGAACCTCGTTTACGGTACAAGTTCAATATCGCAGAAAGCAAAAAATGGATAAAGAAGTTGTGGTACTTACGTACAATGCAATATCACTCAGCAATGAAATCTATGTCATCAGGCCCGTAGCAGCATAATGAGTGGATACAGGTATGATGATTCTAACTGAAATAAGTCACACAGAAAAGGAAACATCAGAAGATATCACTAATACACGGAATGTAAACTTGGCTACACAGAAACTGAATTCCAACACAGAACAGGGTCTCAAATTTAGAAAACCAACTTATGCTTGCTTAAGGGGAAAGGTGAGTTGGGGTGCTGCATAAAACCAGAGATTGAAATGAGCACAGATAAAGTTCCTTAAGCCAAATATGTAATAGACAAGTGCTACTCCTTGTTCAATGAAATGGACTCAACACCCCATATTAAACGCCTAAGAATGTACCTGACTAGTAAGTATCTTAAAACCTATGGATTGCTATGTCTCCGAAAGAGAATCAAGCATGTGTACAGGGGCATAAACGCAGCAGTGACAGGATTGGAGAGGTTCGGTGAGCAAACGAAAACCCTTTGAAATCATATTGCATGGTACCCATTCCACGGGTCTCAACTCTCCAGGTTTAAGGGATTCTTCCTTCAGCTAAAACATGCATGTGGAACTCAGAGTATGATCAACCATGTGATCAGGAGACGTGTTCAAATATGTCTCAGTTTTTGACCCTGGTACTCGGGTGCAACATTCCAGACGCTTTACTAACACTCTCCCGACTTGGAGAGTCAGTGCCTTTAACCTCCTGTTTGGCCCGGTTTGCAATTTCTGCGGAAGATGAACAGGAATAGGGAGGAGCAATGAGAGACTAGCTGGAGGTGTCTGGACGGGCCAAATTAACTCTCATTTCCCACCAGGAAGAGGAATTAACCAAAGGCTCAGCGTGCCGTGCTGGAACCAGATTAGGGCCTGAAGCAATCCTGCGGTGTTGCGGCCAGCTCAAAAGAAAGCGAGTTGAAGAAAGGAGCTCATGGGCACTGTAATTCACAAACCTGCAGAGTTATAAATGACAGCTATCGTCCAAAAATATACTGAAGTAAGGCTGCCAAGAGGACTTGAAAGCGGGGCAGAATTGCAGGAAACCGATTTCAGGAGGTAGACTGGAATTGCATTTAATGCATAGGAAAAGAGGCAGAACGTTGACAATGATGCACTTGGCCAAAAAGTGCGTATGCGTTTTTTCATGAATATATTCAAGAAAAACGCATACGCCCTTTTTGGCCAACCAACCACGCTTGCAAAGGAAATCTGCACTACAATGAAGTCTCACTTCCCCCCAGTCAAAAGGGCCATCTGAAAAAAGTGTAAAATCCAGAAAGGCAGGACAGGCCATGGAGAACTGGGAGCCTTGTTATGCTGATGGGCGGGATGTAAATTGCCAACAGCCACTGGGGAGAAGTGTATGATGTTTCCTGAAACATCTAAAAAACAAAGCAACAGAGCCTAGGGCACTTCCACTTATGGTCCTATAGCTTAGGGAAATTAAAATCAAAAAGACACAGCCACCCCAAACTTTGGGACGGCTCTGTTTACAAGAGCCTCGTTTACGGTACAAGTTCAATATCGCAATAAGTGAAACATGGATAAAGAAGTTGTGGCTCTTACGTACAATGCAATATGACTCAGCAATGAAATCTATGTCATCAGGCCCGTAGCAGCATAATGAGTGGATTCAGGTATGATGATTCTAACTGAAATAAGTCACACAGAAAAAGAAACATCATAAGATATCACTAATACACGGAATGTAAACTTGGCTACACAGGAACTGGATTACAAAACAGAACAGGGTCTCAAATTTAGAAAACCAACTTATGCTTGCTTAAGGGGAAAGGTGAGTTGGGGTGCTGCATAAAACCAGAGATTGAAATGAGCACAGATAAATTTCCTTAAGCCAAACATGTAATAGACAAGAGCTACTCCTTGCTCAACGAGATGGACTCAACACCCCATATTAAACGCCTAAGAATGTACCTGACTAGTAAGTATCTTAAAACGTATGGATTGCTCTGTCTCCTAAAGAGAATCAAGTGTGTGTACAGGGGCATAAACGCAGCAGTGATAGGATTGGAGAGGTACGGTGAGCAAATGAAGACCCTTTGAAGTCATATTGCATGGTACCCATTCCACGGGTCTCAACTCTCCAGGTTTAAGTGATTCTTTCCTCAGCTAAATCATGCATGTGGAAACCAGAGTATGATCAACCGTGTGATCGGGAGACGTGTTCCAATATGTCTCAGTTCTCGTCCCCTGGTACTCGGGTGCAACATTCCAGACGCTTTACTAACACTCTCCCGACTTGGAGAGTCAGTGCCTTTAACCTCCTGTTTGGTCCAGTTTGCAATTTCTGCGGAAGATGAACAGGAATAGGGTGAACAAATGAGAGACTAGCTGGAGGTGTCTGGACGGGCAAATTTAACTCTCATTTCCCACCAGGAAGAGGAATTAACCAAAGGCTCAGGGTACCGTGCCAGAACCAGATTAGGGCCTGAAGCAACTCCTGCGGTGTTGCGGCCAGCTCACAAGAAAGTGAGTTGAAGAAAGGAGCTCAGGGGCACTGTAATTCACAAACCTGCAGAGTTATAAATGACAGCTATCGTCCAAAAATATAGTGAAGAAAGGCTGCCAAGAGGACTTGAAAGCGGGGCAGAATTGCAGGAAACCGATTTCAGGAGGTAGACTGGAATTGCATTTAAAGCATAAGAAAAGAGGCAGAACGTGGACAATGATGCACTTGGCCAGAAAGGGCGTATGCGTTTTTTCCTGAATATATTCAGGAAAAAACGCATACGCCCTTTTTGGCCAACCAAGCAAGCTTGCAAAGGAAATCTGCACTACAATGAAGTCTCACTTCACCCCAGTCAAAAGGGTCATCTGAAAAAAGTGTAAAATCCAGAAAGGCAGGACAGGCCATGGAGAACTGGAAGACTTGTTATGCTGATGGGCGGGATGTAAATTGCCAACAGCCACTCGGGAGAAGTGTATGGTGTTTCCTGAAACATCTAAAAAACAAAGCAACAGTGCCTAGGGCACTTCCACTTATGGTCCTATAGCTTAGGGAAATTAAAATAAAAAAGACACAGCCACCCCAAAGTTCGGGACGTCTCTGTTTACAAGAACCTCGTTTACGGTACAAGTTCAATATCGCAGAAAGTGAAAAATGGATAAAGAAGTTGTGGTACTTACGTACAATGCAATATGACTCAGCAATGAAATCTATGTCATCAGGCCCGTAGCAGCATAATGAGTGGATTCAGGTATGATGATTCTAACTGAAATAAGTCACACAGAAAAAGAAACATCATAAGATATCACTAACATATGGAATGTAAACTTGGCTACACAGGAACTGAATTCCAAAACAGAACAGGGTCTCAAATTTAGAAAACCAACTTATGCTTGCTTAAGGGGAAAGGTGAGTTGGGGTGCTGCATAAAACCAGAGATTGAAATGAGCACAGATAAAGTTCCTTAAGCCAAATATGTAACAGACAAGAGCTACTCCTTGCTGAACAAAATGGACTGAACACCCCATATTAAATGCCTAATTATGTACTTGACTAGTAAGTATCTTAAAACCTATGGATTGCTATGTCTCTGAAAGAGAATCAAGCATGTGTACAGGGGCATAAACGCAGCAGTGATAGGATTGGAGATGTTCGGTGAGCAAATGAAGACCCTTTGAAGTCATATTGCATGTTACCCATTCCACGGGTCTCAACTCTCCAGGTTTAAGGGATTCTTCCTTCAGCTAAAACATGCATGTGGAACCCAGAGTATGATCAAACGTGTGATCGGGAGACGTGTTCAAATATGTCTCAGTTGTCGTCCCCTGGTACTCGGGTGCAACATTCCAGACGCTTTACTAACACTCTCCCGACTTGGAGAGTCAGTGCCTTTAACCTCCTGTTTGGCCCAGTTTGCAATTTCTGCGGAAGATGAACAGGAATAGGGAGAACCAATGAGATACTAGCTGGAGGTGTCTGGACGGGCAAATTTAACTCTCATTTCCCACCAGGAAGAGGAATTAACCAAAGGCTCAGCGTGCCGGGCCGGAACCAGATTAGGGCCTGAAGCAATCCTGCGGTATTGCGGCCAGCTCACAAGAAAGCGAGTTGAAGAAAGGAGCTCAGGGGCACTGTAATTCACAAACCTGCAGAGTTATAAATGACACTTAACATCCAAAAATATACTGAAGTAAGGCTGCCAAGAGGACTTGAAAGCGGGGCAGAATTGCAGGAAACCGATTTCAGGAGGTAGACTGGAATTGCATTTAAAACATGGGAAAAGACGCAGAACGTCGACAATGATGCACTTGGCCAAGAAGGGCGTATGAGTTTTTTCCTGAATATATTCAGGAAAAAACGCATACTCCCTTCTTGGCCAACCAAGCAAGCTTGCAAAGGAAATCTGCACTACAATGAAGTCTCACTTCCCCCGGTCAAAAGGGCCATCTGAAAAAAGTGTAAAATCCAGAAAGGCAGGACAGGCCATGGAGAACTGGGAGCCTTGTTATGCTGATGGGCGGGATGTAAATTGCCAACAGCCACTTGGGAGAAGTGTATGGTGTTTCCTGAAACATCTAAAAAACAAAGCAACAGAGCCCAGGGCACTTCCACTTATGGTCCTATAGCTAAGGGAAATTAAAATCTAAAAGACACAGCGACCCCAAAGTTTGGGACGGCTCTGTTTACAAGAACCTCGTTTACAGAACAAGTTCAATATAGCAGAAAGTGAAAAATGGATAAAGAAGTTGTGGTACTTACGAACAATGCAATATCACTTAGCACTGAAATCTATGTCATCAGGCCTGCATCAGCATAATGAGTGGATTCAGGTATGATGATTCTAACTGAAATAAGTCACACAGAAAAACAAGCATCATAAGATGTCACTAATACACGGAATGTAAACTTGGCTACACAGGAACTCGATTACAAAACAGAACAGGGTCTCAAATTTAGAAAACCAACTTATGCTTGCTTAAGGGGAAAGGTGAGTTGGGGTGCTGCATAAAACCAGAGATTGAAATGAGCAGAGATAAAGTTCCTTAAGCCAAATATGTTATAGACAAGAGCTACTCCTTGCTCAACGAAATGGACTAAACACCCCATATTAAACGCCTAAGAGTGTACCTGACTAGTAAGTATCTAAAAACCTATGGATTGCTATGTCTCCGAAAGAGAATCAGGCATGTGTACAGGGGCATAAACGCAGCAGTGATAGGATTGGAGAGTTTCAGTGAGCAAATGAAGACCCTTTGAAGTCATATTGCATGGTACCCATTCCACGGGTCTCAACTCTCCAGGTTTAAGGGATTCTTCCTTCAGCTAAAACATGCATGTGGAACCCAGAGTATGATCAACCGTGTGATCGGGAGACGTGTTCAAATATGTCTCAGTTGTCGTCCCCTGGTACTCGGGTGCAATATTCCAGACGCTTTACTAACACTCTCCCGACTTGGAGAGTCAGTGCCTTTAACCTCCTGTTTGGCCCAGTTTGCAATTTCTGCGGAAGATGAACAGGAATAGGGAGAACCAATGAGAGACTAGCTGGAGGTGTCTGGACGGGAAAATTTAACTCTCATTTCCCACCAGGAAGAGGAATTAACCAAAGGCTCAGCGTGCCGGGCCGGAACCAGATTAGGGCCTGAAGCAATCCTGCGGTGTTGCGGCCAGCTCACAAGAAAGCGAGTTGAAGAAAGGAGCTCAGGGGCACTGTAATTCACAAACCTGCAGAGTTATAAATGACACTTAACATCCAAAAATATACTGAAGTAAGGCTGCCAAGAGGACTTGAAAGCGGGGCAGAATTGCAGGAAACCGATTTCAGGAGGTAGACTGGAATTGCATTTAAAGCATGGGAAAAGACGCAGAACGTCGACAATGATGCACTTGGCCAAGAAGGGCGTATGCGTTTTTTCCTGAATATATTCAGGAAAAAACGCATACGCCCTTCTTGGCCAACCAAGCAAGCTTGCAAAGGAAATCTGCACTACAATGAAGTCTCACTTCCCCCGGTCAAAAGGGCCATCTGAAAAAAGTGTAAAATCCAGAAAGGCAGGACAGGCCATGGAGAACTGGGAGCCTTGTTATGCTGATGGGCGGGATGTAAATTGCCAACAGCCACTTGGGAGAAGTGTATGGTGTTTCCTGAAACATCTAAAAAACAAAGCAACAGAGCCCCCTAGGGCACTTCCACTTATGGTCCTATAGATTAGGGAAATTAAAATCAAAAACACACAGCCACCCCAAACTTTGGGACGGCTCTGTTTACAAGAACCTCGTTTACGGTACAAGTTCAATATCGCAGAAAGCGAAAAATGGATAAAGAAATTGTGGTACTTACGTACAATGCAGTATCACTCAGCACTGACATCTATGTCCTCAGGCCCGTAGCAGCATAATGAGTGGATTCAGGTATGATGATTCTAACTGAAATAAGTCACACAGAAAAAGAAACATCATAAGATATCACTAATACAGGGAATATCAACTTGGCTACACAGGAACTGGAGTAGAAAACAGAACAGGGTCTCAAATTTAGAAAACCAACTTATGCTTGCTTAAGGGGAAAGGTGAGTTGGGGTGCTGCAGAAAACCAGAGATTGAAATGAGCACAGATGAAGTTCCTTAAGCCAAATATGGAATAGACCAGAGCTACTCCCTGCTCAACGAAATGGACTCAACACCCCATATTAAACGCCTAAGAATGTACCTGACAAGTAAGTATCTTAAAACCTATGGATTGCTATGTCTCCGAAAGAGAATCAAGCGTGTGTACAGGGGCATAAACGCAGGAGTGATAAGATTGGAGAGGTTCGGTGAGCAAATGAAGACCCTTTGAAGTCATATTGCATGGTACCCATTCCACAGGTCTCAGCTCTCCAGGTTTAAGGGATTCTTTCTTCAGCTAAAACATGCATGTTGAAGCCAGAGTATGATCAACCATGTGATCGGGAGACGTGTTCAAATATGTCTCAGTTCTCCTCCCCTGGTACTCGGGTGCAACATTCCATACGCTTTACTAATGCTCTCCCGACTTGGAGAGTCAGTGCCTTTAACCTCCTGTTTGGTCCAGTTTGCAATTTCTGCAGAAGATGAACAGGAATAGGGAGAACCAAAGAGACACTAGCTGGAGGTGTCTGGACGGGTAAATTTAGCTCTCATTTCCCACCAGGAAGAGGAATTAACCAAAAGCTCAGCGTGCCGTACCGGATCCAGATTAGGGCCTGAAGCAATCCTGCGATATTGCGGCCAGCTCACAAGAAAGCGAATTGAAGAAAGGAGCTCAGGGGCACTGTAATTCACAAACCTGCAGAGTTATAAATGACAACTATCGTCCAAAAATATACTGAAGTAAGGCTGCCAAGAGAACTTGAAAGCGGGACAGAATTGCAGGAAACCCATTTCAGGAGGTAGACTGGAATTGCATTTAAAGCATAGGAAAATAGGCAGAACTTCGACAATGATGCACTTGGCCAAAAAGAGCGTATGCGTTCTTTCCTGAATTTATTCAGGAAAAAACGCATATGCTCTTTTTGGCCAACCAAGCAAGCTTGAAAAGGAAATCTGCACTACAATGAAGTCTCACTTCCCCAGGTCAAAAGGGCCATCTGAAAAAAGTGTAAAATCCAGAAAGGCAGGACAGGCCATGGAGAACTGGGAGCCTTGTTATGCTGATGGGCGGGATGTAAACTGCCAACAGCCACTTGAGAGAAGTGTATGGTGTTTCCTGAAACAGTTAAAAAACAAAGCAACAGAGCCTAGGGCACTTCCACTTATGGTCCTATAGCTTAGGGAAATTAAAATCTAAAAGACACAGCCACCCCAATGTTTGGGATGGCTCTGTTTACAAGAACCTCGTTAACGGTACAAGTTTAATATCGCTGAAATTGAAAAATGGATAAAGAATTTGTGGTACTTACGTACAATGCAATATCACTCAGCAATGAAATCTATGTCATCAAGCCCGCAGCAGCATAATGAGTGGATTCAGGTATGATGATTCTAACTGAAATAAGTCACACAGAAAAAGAAACATCATAAGATATCACTAATACACGGAATGTAAACTTGGCTACACAGGAACTGAATTACAAAACAGAACAGGGTCTCAAATTTAGAAAACCAACTTATGCTTTCTTAAGGGGAAAGGTGAGTTGGGGTGCTGCATAAAACCAGAGATTGAAATGAGCACAGATAAAGTTCCTTAAGCTAAATATGTAATATACAAGAGCTACTCCTTGCTCAACGAAATGGACTCAACACCCCATATTAAACGCCTAAGAATGTAGCTGATTAGTAAGTATCTAAAAACCTATGGATTGCTATTTCTCCGAAAGAGAATCAAGCGTGTGTACAGGGGCATAAACGCAGCAGTGATAGGATTGGAGAGGTTCAGTGAGCAAATGAATACCCTTTGAAGTCATATTGCATGGTACCCATTCCACGGGTCTCAGCTCTCCAGGTTTACGGGATTCTTCCTTCAGCTAAAACATACATGTGGACCCCAGAGTATGATCAACCATGTGATCGGGAGACGTGTTCAAATATGTCTCAGTTTTCATCCCCTGGTACTCGGGTGCAATATTCCAGACGCTTTACTAACACTCTCCCGACTTGGAGAGTCAGTGCCTTTAACCTCCTGTTTGGCCCAGTTTGCAATTTCTGCAGAAGATGAACAGGAATAGGGAGAACCAATGAGAGACTAGCTGGAGGTGTCAGGACGGGCAAATTTAACTCTCATTTCCCACCAGGAAGAGGAATTAACCAAAGGCTCAGCGTGCCGTGCCGGAACCAGATTAGGGCCTGAAGCAATCCTGCGGTGTTGCGGCCAGCTCACAAGAAAGCGAGTTGAAGAAAGGAGCTCAGGGGCACTGTAATTCACAAACCTGCAGAGTTATAAATGACAACTATCGTCCAAAAATATACTGAAGTAAGGCTGCCAAGAGGACTTGAAAGCGGGGCAGAATTGCAGGAAACCGATTTCAGGAGGTAGACTGGAATTGCATTTAAAGCATAGGAAAAGAGGCAGAACGTCCACAATGATGTACTTGGCCAAAAAGGGCGTATGCGGTTTTTCCTGAATATATTCAGGAAAAAACACATACGCCCTTTTTGGCCAAGCAAGCAATCTTGCAAAGGAAATCTGCACTACAATGAAGTCTCACTTCCCCAGGTCAAAAGGGCCATCTGAATAAAGTGTAAAATCCAGAAAGGCAGGACAGGCCATGGAGAACTGGGAGCCTTGTTATGCTGATGGGCGGGATGTAAATTGCCAACAGCCACTCCTGAGAAGTGTATTGCGTTTCCTGAAACATCTAAAAAACAAAGCAACAGTGCCTAGGGCACTTCCACTTATGGTCCTATAGCTTAGGGAAATTAAAATCAAAAAGACACAGCCACCCCAAAGTTTGGGACGGCTCTGTTTTCAAGAACCTCGTTTACGGTACAAGTTCAATATCGCAGATAGTGAAAAATGGATAAAACTATGTTTCTACTTACGTACAATGCAATATCACTCAGCAATGAAATCTATGTCATCAGGCCCGTAGCAGCATAATGAGTGGATTCAGGTATGATGATTCTAACTGAAAAAGTCACACAGAAAAAGAAACATCATAGGATATCACTAATACACGGAATGTAAACTTGGCTACACAGGAACTGGATTACAAAACAGAACAGGGTCTCAAATGTAGAAAACCAACTTATGCTTGCTTAAGGGGAAAGGTGAGTTGGGGTGCTGCATAAAACCAGAGATTGAAATGAGCACAGATAAAGTTCCTTAAGCCAAATATGGAATAGACAAGAGCTACTCCTTGCTCAACGAAATGGACTCAACACCCCATATTAAACGTCTAAGAATGTACCTGACAAGTAAGTATCTTAAAACCTATGGATTGCTATGTCTCCGAAAGAGAATCAAGCGTGTGTACAGGGGCATAAACGCAGGAGTGATAAGATTGGAGAGGTTCGGTTTAAAATGAAGACCCTTTGAAGTCATATTGCATGGTACCCATTCCACGGGTCTCAACTCTCCAGGTTTAAGGGATTCTTTCTTCAGCTAAAACATGCATGTGGAACCCAGAGTATGATCAACCGTGTGATTGGGAGACGAGTTCAAATATGTCTCAGTTTTCGTCCCCTCGTACTCGGGTGCAACATTCCAGATGCTTTACTAACACTCTCCTGACTTGGAGAGTCAGTGCCTTTAACCTCCTGTTTGGCCCAGTATGCAATTTCTGCAGAAGATGAACAGGAATAGGGAGAACCAATGAGAGACTAGCTGGAGGTGTCTGGACGGGCCAAATTAACTCTCATTTCCAACGAGGAAGAGGAATTAACCAAAGGCTCAGTGTGCCATGCCGGAACCAGATTAGGGCCTGAAGCAATCATGCGGTGTTGCGGCCAGCTCACAAGAAAGCGAGTTGAAGAAAGGAGCTCAGGGGCACTGTAATTCACAAACCTGCAGAGTTATAAATGACAGCTATCGTCCAAAAATATACTGAAGTAAGGCTGCCAAGAGGACTTGAAAGCTGGGCAGAATTGAAGGAAAGCAATTTCAGGAGGTACACTGGAATTGCATTTAAAGCATAGGAAAAGAGGCAGAACGTCGACAATGATGCACTTGGCCAAAAAGGGCGTATGCGTTTTTTCCTGAATATATTCAGGAAAAAACGCATACGCCCTTTTTGGCCAACCAAGCAAGCTTGCAAAGGAAATCTGCACCACAATGAAGTCTCACTTCCCCCCGGTCAAAAGGGCCATCTGAAAAAAGTGTAAAATCCAGAAAGGCAGGACAGGCCATGGAGAACTGGGAGCCTTGTTATGCTGATGGGCGGGATGTAAATTGGCAACAGCCACTGGGGAGAAGTCTATGGTGTTTCCTGAAACATCTAAAAAACAAAGCAACAGAGCCTAGGGCACTTCCACTTATGGTCCTATAGCTTAGGGAAATTAAAATCAAAAAGACACAGCCACCCCAAAGTTTGGGACGGCTCTGTTTACAAGAACCTCGTTTAGGGTACAAGTTCAATATCGCAGAAAGTGAAAAATGGATAAAGAATTTGTGGTACTTACGTACAATGCAATATCACTCAGCAATGAAATCTATGTCATCAGGCCCGTAGCAGCATAATGACTGGATTCAGGTATGATGATTCTAACTGAAATAAGTCACACAGAAAAAGAAACATCATAAGATATCACTAATACACGGAATGTAAACTTGGCTACACAGGAACTGGATTACAAAACAGAAGAGGGTCTCAAATTTAGAAAACCAACATGCTTGCTTAAGGGGAAAAGTGAGTTGGGGAGCTGCATAAAACCAGAGATTGAAATGAGCACAGATAAAGTTCCTTAAGCCAAATATGGAATAGACAAGGGCTACTCCTTGCTCAACGAAATGGACTCAACACCCCATATTAAACGCCTAAGAATGCACCTGACTAGTAAGTATCTTAAAACCTATGGATTGCTATGTCTCCGAAAGAGAATCAAGCGTGTGTACAGGGGCATAAACGCAGCAGTGATAGGATTGGAGAGGTTCGGTGAGCAAATGAAGACCCTTTGAAGTCATATTGCATGGTACCCATTCCACGGGTCTCAACTCACCAGGTTTAAGGGATTCTTTCTTCAGCTAAAACATGCATGTTGAAGCCAGAGTATGATCAACCGTGTGATCGGTAGACGTGTTCAAATATGTCTCAGTTGTCCTCCCCTGGTACTCGGGTGCAACATTCCAGACGCTTTACTAACGCTCTCCCGACTTGGAGAGTCAGTGCCTTTAACCTCCTGTTTGGCCCAGTTTGCAATTTCTGCAGAAGATGAACAGGAATAGGGAGAACCAATGAGAGACTAGCTGGAGGTGTCTGGACGGGTAAATTTAGCTCTCATTTCCCACCAGGAAGAGGAATTAACCAAAAGCTCAGCGTGCCGTACCGGATCCAGATTAGGGCCTGAAGCAATCCTGCGATATTGCGGCCAGCTCACAAGAAAGCGAATTGAAGAAAGGAGCTCAGGGGCACTGTAATTCACAAACCTGCAGAGTTATAAATGACAGCTATCGTCCAAAAATATACTGAAGTAAGGCTGCCAAGAGGACTTGAAAGCGGGGCAGAATTGCAGGAAACCGATTTCAGGAGGTAGACTGGAATTGCATTTAAAGCATAGGAAAAGAGGCAGAACTTCGACAATGATGCACTTGGCCAAAAAGGGCGTATGCGTTCTTTCCTGAATATATTCAGGAAAAAACGCATACGCCCTTTTTGGCCAACCAAGCAAGCTTGCAAAGGAAATCGGCACTACAATGAAGTCTCACTTCCCCAGGTCAAAAGGGCCATCTGAAAAAAGTGTAAAATCCAGAAAGGCAGGACAGGCCATGGAGAACTGGGAGCCTTGTTATGCTGATGGGCGGGATGTAAATTGCCAACAGCCACTCTGGAGAAGTGTATGGAGTTTCCTGAAACAGTTAAAAAACAAAGCAACAGAGCCTAGGGCACTTCCACTTATGGTCCTATAGCTTAGGGAAATTAAAATCTAAAAGACACAGCCACCCCAATGTTTGGGACGGCTCTGTGTACAAGAACCTCATTAACGGTACAACTTCAATATCGCAGAAAGCAAAAAATGGATAAACAAGTTGTGGTACTTATGTACAATACAATAACACTCAGCAATGAAATCTATGTCATCAGGCCTGTAGCAGCATAATGAGTGGATTCAGGTATGATGATTCTAACTGAAATAAGTCACACAGAAAAAGAAACATCATAAGATATCACTAATACACGGAATGTAAACTTGGCTACACAGGAACTGAATTACAAAACAGAACAGGGACACAAATTTAGAAAACCAACTTATGCTTGCTTAAGGGGAAAGGTTAGTTGGGGTGCTGCATAAAACCAGAGATTGAAATGAGCACAGATAAAGTTCCTTAAGCCAAATATGGAATAGACAAGAGCTACTCCTTGCTCAACGAAATGGACTCAACACCCCATATTTAACGCCTAAGAATTTACCTGACTAGTATCTTAAAACCTCTGGATTGCTACGTCTCCGAAAGAGAATCAAGCGTGTGTACAGGGGTATAAACGCAGCAGTGATAGGATTGGAGAGGTTCGGTGAGCAAATGAAGACCCTTTGAAGTCATATTGCATGGTACCCATTCCACAGGTCTCAACTCTCCAGATTTAAGGGATTCTTCCTTCAGCTAAAACATGCATGTGGAACCCAGAGTATGATCAAACGTGTGATTGGGAGACGAGTTCAAATATGTCTCAGATTTCGTCCCCTCGTACTCGGGTGCAACATTCCAGATGCTTTACTAACACTCTCCTGACTTGGAGAGTCAGTGCCTTTAACCTCCTGTTTGGCCCAGTATGCAATTTCTACAGAAGATGAACAGGAATAGGGAGAACCAATGAGAGACTAGCTGGAGGTGTCTGGACGGGCCAAATTAACTCTCATTTCCAACGAGGAAGAGGAATTAACCAAAGGCTCAGTGTGCCATGCCGGAACCAGATTAGGGCCTGAAGCAATCATGCGGTGTTGCGGCCAGCTCACAAGAAAGCGAGTTGAAGAAAGGAGCTCAGGGGCACTGTAATTCACAAACCTGCAGAGTTATAAATGACAGCTATCGTCCAAAAATATAGTGAAGTAAGGCTGCCAAGAGGACTTGAAAGCTGGGCAGAATTGCAGGAAACCAATTTCAGGAGGTAGACTGGAATTGCATTTAAAGCATAGGAAAAGAGGCAGAACGTCAACAATGATGCACTTGGCCAAAAAGGGCGTATGCGTTTTTTCCTGAATATATTCAGGAAAAAACGCATACGCACTTTTTGGCCAACCAAGCAAGCTTGCAAAGGAAATCTGCACCACAATGAAGTCTCACTTCCCCGGGTCAAAAGGGCCATCTGAAAAAAGTGTAAAATCCAGAAAGGCAGGACAGGCCATGGAGAATTGGGAGCCTTGTTATGCTGATGGGCGGGATGTAAATTGGCAACAGCCACTGGGGAGAAGTCTATGGTGTTTCCTGAAACATCTAAAAAACAAAGCAACAGAGCCTAGGGCACTTCCACTTATGGTCCTATAGCTTAGGGAAATTAAAATCAAAAAGACACAGCCACCCCAAAGTTTGGGACGGCTCTGTTTACAAGAACCTCGTTTAGGGTACAAGTTCAATATCACAGAAAGTGAAAAATGGATAAAGAATTTGTGGTACTTACGTACAATGCAATATCACTGAGCAATGAAATCTATGTCATCAGGCCCGTAGCAGCATAATGAGTGGATTCAGGTATGATGATTCTAACTGAAATAAGTCACACAGAAAAAGAAACATCATAAGATATCACTAATACACGGAATGTAAACTTGGCTACACAGGAACTGGATTACAAAACAGAAGAGGGTCTCAAATTTAGAAAACCAACATGCTTGCTTAAGGGGAAAAGTGAGTTGGGGAGCTGCATAAAACCAGAGATTGAAATGAGCACAGATAAAGTTCCTTAAGCCAAATATGGAATAGACAAGAGCTACTCCTTGCTCAACGAAATGGACTCAACACCCCATATTAAACGCCTAAGAATGCACCTGACTAGTAAGTATCTTAAAACCTATGGATTGCTATGTCTCCGAAAGAGAATCAAGCGTGTGTACAGGGGCATAAACGCAGCAGTGATAGGATAGGAGAGGTTCGGTGAGCAAATGAAGACCCTTTGAAGTCATATTGCATGGTACCCATTCCACGGGTCTCAACTCTCCAGGATTAAGGGATTCTTCCTTCAGCTAAAACATGCATGTTGAAGCCAGAGTATGATCAACCGTGTGATCGGGAGACGTGTTCATATATGTCTCAGTTTTCATCCCCTGGTACTCGGGTGCAATATTCCAGACGCTTTACTAACACTCTCCCGACTTGGAGAGTCAGTGCCTTTAACCTCCTGTTTGGCCCAGTTTGCAATTTCTGCAGAAGATGAACAGGAATAGGGAGAACCAATGAGAGACTAGCTGGAGGTGTCTGGACGGGCAAATTTAACTCTCATTTCCCACCAGGAAGAGGAATTAACCAAAGGCTCAGCGTGCCGTGCCGGAACCAGATTAGGGCCTGAAGCAATCCTGCGATATTGCGGCCAGCTCACAAGAAAGCGAATTGAAGAAAGGAGCTCAGGGGCACTGTAATTCACAAACCTGCAGAGTTATAAATGACAGCTATCGTCCAAAAATATACTGAAGTAAGGCTGCCAAGAGGACTTGAAAGCGGGGCAGAATTGCAGGAAACCGATTTCAGGAGGTAGACTGGAATTGCATTTAAAGCATAGGAAAAGAGGCAGAATTTCGACAATGATGCACTTGGCCAAAAAGGGCGTATGCGTTCTTTCCTGAATATATTCAGGAAAAAACGCATACGCCCTTTTTGGCCAACCAAGCAAGCTTGCAAAGGAAATCGGCACTACAATGAAGTCTCACTTCCCCAGGTCAAAAGGGCCATCTGAAAAAAGTGTAAAATCCAGAAAGGCAGGACAGGCCATGGAGAACTGGGAGCCTTGTTATGCTGATGGGCGGGATGTAAATTGCCAACAGCCACTCTGGAGAAGTGTATGGAGTTTCCTGAAACAGTTAAAAAACAAAGCAACAGAGCCTAGGGCACTTCCACTTATGGTCCTATAGCTTAGGGAAATTAAAATCTAAAAGACACAGCCACCCCAATGTTTGGGACGGCTCTGTGTACAAGAACCTCATTAACGGTACAACTTCAATATCGCAGAAAGCAAAAAATGGATAAACAAGTTGTGGTACTTATGTACAATACAATAACACTCAGCAATGAAATCTATGTCATCAGGCCTGTAGCAGCATAATGAGTGGATTCAGGTATGATGATTCTAACTGAAATAAGTCACACAGAAAAAGAAACATCATAAGATATCACTAATACACGGAATGTAAACTTGGCTACACAGGAACTGAATTACAAAACAGAACAGGGACACAAATTTAGAAAACCAACTTATGCTTGCTTAAGGGGAAAGGTTAGTTGGGGTGCTGCATAAAACCAGAGATTGAAATGAGCACAGATAAAGTTCCTTAAGCCAAATATGGAATAGACAAGAGCTACTCCTTGCTCAACGAAATGGACTCAACACCCCATATTTAACGCCTAAGAATTTACCTGACTAGTATCTTAAAACCTCTGGATTGCTACGTCTCCGAAAGAGAATCAAGCGTGTGTACAGGGGTATAAACGCAGCAGTGATAGGATTGGAGAGGTTCGGTGAGCAAATGAAGACCCTTTGAAGTCATATTGCATGGTACCCATTCCACAGGTCTCAACTCTCCAGATTTAAGGGATTCTTCCTTCAGCTAAAACATGCATGTGGAACCCAGAGTATGATCAAACGTGTGATTGGGAGACGAGTTCAAATATGTCTCAGATTTCGTCCCCTCGTACTCGGGTGCAACATTCCAGATGCTTTACTAACACTCTCCTGACTTGGAGAGTCAGTGCCTTTAACCTCCTGTTTGGCCCAGTATGCAATTTCTACAGAAGATGAACAGGAATAGGGAGAACCAATGAGAGACTAGCTGGAGGTGTCTGGACGGGCCAAATTAACTCTCATTTCCAACGAGGAAGAGGAATTAACCAAAGGCTCAGTGTGCCATGCCGGAACCAGATTAGGGCCTGAAGCAATCATGCGGTGTTGCGGCCAGCTCACAAGAAAGCGAGTTGAAGAAAGGAGCTCAGGGGCACTGTAATTCACAAACCTGCAGAGTTATAAATGACAGCTATCGTCCAAAAATATAGTGAAGTAAGGCTGCCAAGAGGACTTGAAAGCTGGGCAGAATTGCAGGAAACCAATTTCAGGAGGTAGACTGGAATTGCATTTAAAGCATAGGAAAAGAGGCAGAACGTCGACAATGATGCACTTGGCCAAAAAGGGCGTATGCGTTTTTTCCTGAATATATTCAGGAAAAAACGCATACGCACTTTTTGGCCAACCAAGCAAGCTTGCAAAGGAAATCTGCACCACAATGAAGTCTCACTTCCCCGGGTCAAAAGGGCCATCTGAAAAAAGTGTAAAATCCAGAAAGGCAGGACAGGCCATGGAGAATTGGGAGCCTTGTTATGCTGATGGGCGGGATGTAAATTGGCAACAGCCACTGGGGAGAAGTCTATGGTGTTTCCTGAAACATCTAAAAAACAAAGCAACAGAGCCTAGGGCACTTCCACTTATGGTCCTATAGCTTAGGGAAATTAAAATCAAAAAGACACAGCCACCCCAAAGTTTGGGACGGCTCTGTTTACAAGAACCTCGTTTAGGGTACAAGTTCAATATCACAGAAAGTGAAAAATGGATAAAGAAGTTGTGGTACTTACGTACAATGCAATATCACTGAGCAATGAAATCTATGTCATCAGGCCCGTAGCAGCATAATGAGTGGATTCAGGTATGATGATTCTAACTGAAATAAGTCACACAGAAAAAGAAACATCATAAGATATCACTAATACACGGAATGTAAACTTGGCTACACAGGAACTGGATTACAAAACAGAAGAGGGTCTCAAATTTAGAAAACCAACATGCTTGCTTAAGGGGAAAAGTGAGTTGGGGAGCTGCATAAAACCAGAGATTGAAATGAGCACAGATAAAGTTCCTTAAGCCAAATATGGAATAGACAAGAGCTACTCCTTGCTCAACGAAATGGACTCAACACCCCATATTAAACGCCTAAGAATGCACCTGACTAGTAAGTATCTTAAAACCTATGGATTGCTATGTCTCCGAAAGAGAATCAAGCGTGTGTACAGGGGCATAAACGCAGCAGTGATAGGATAGGAGAGGTTCGGTGAGCAAATGAAGACCCTTTGAAGTCATATTGCATGGTACCCATTCCACGGGTCTCAACTCTCCAGGATTAAGGGATTCTTCCTTCAGCTAAAACATGCATGTTGAAGCCAGAGTATGATCAACCGTGTGATCGGGAGACGTGTTCATATATGTCTCAGTTTTCATCCCCTGGTACTCGGGTGCAATATTCCAGACGCTTTACTAACACTCTCCCGACTTGGAGAGTCAGTGCCTTTAACCTCCTGTTTGGCCCAGTTTGCAATTTCTGCAGAAGATGAACAGGAATAGGGAGAACCAATGAGAGACTAGCTGGAGGTGTCTGGACGGGCAAATTTAACTCTCATTTCCCACCAGGAAGAGGAATTAACCAAAGGCTCAGCGTGCCGTGCCGGAACCAGATTAGGGCCTGAAGCAATCCTGCGATATTGCGGCCAGCTCACAAGAAAGCGAATTGAAGAAAGGAGCTCAGGGGCACTGTAATTCACAAACCTGCAGAGTTATAAATGACAGCTATCGTCCAAAAATATACTGAAGTAAGGCTGCCAAGAGGACTTGAAAGCGGGGCAGAATTGCAGGAAACCGATTTCAGGAGGTAGACTGGAATTGCATTTAAAGCATAGGAAAAGAGGCAGAACTTCGACAATGATGCACTTGGCCAAAAAGGGCGTATGCGTTCTTTCCTGAATATATTCAGGAAAAAACGCATACGCCCTTTTTGGCCAACCAAGCAAGCTTGCAAAGGAAATCTGCACTACAATGAAGTCTCACTTCCCCAGGTCAAAAGGGCCATCTGAAAAAAGTGTAAAATCCAGAAAGGCAGGACAGGCCATGGAGAACTGGGAGCCTTGTTATGCTGATGGGCGGGATGTAAATTGCCAACAGCCACTCGGGAGAAGTGTATGGTGTTTCCTGAAACAGTTAAAAAACAAAGCAACAGAGCCTAGGGCACTTCCACTTATGGTCCTATAGCTTAGAGAAATTAAAATCTAAAAGACACAGCCACCCCAATGTTTGGGATGGCTCTGTTTACAAGAACCTCGTTATACGGTACAAGTTCAATATCGCAGAAAATGAAAAATGGATAAACAAGTTGTGGTACTTACGTACAATGCAATATCACTCAGCAATGAAATCTATGTCATCAGGCCCGCAGCAGCATAATGAGTGGATTCAGGTATGATGATTCTAACTGAAATAAGTCACACAGAAAAAGAAACATCATAAGATATCACTAATACACGGAATGTAAACTTGGCTACACAGGAACTGAATTACAAAACAGAACAGGGTCTCAAATTTAGAAAACCAACTTATGCTTTCTTAAGGGGAAAGGTGAGTTGGGGTGCTGCATAAAACCAGAGATTGAAATGAGCACAGATAAAGTTCCTTAAGCTAAATATGGAATAGACAAGAGCTACCTCTTGTTCAACAAGATGGATTCAACACCACATATTAAACGCCTAAGAATGTAGCTGATTAGTAAGTATCTTAAAACCTATGGATTGCTATTTCTCCGAAAGAGAATCAAGCGTGTGTACAGGGGCATAAACGCAGCAGTGATAGGATTGGAGAGGTTCGGTGAGCAAATGAATACCCTTTGAAGTCATATTGCATGGTACCCATTCCACGGGTCTCAGCTCTCCAGGTTTAAGGGATTCTTCCTTCAGGTAAAACATGCATGTGGAACCCAGAGTATGATCAACCGTGTGATCGGGAGACGTGTTCAAATATGTCTCAGTTGTCGTCCCCTGGTACTCGGGTGCAACCTTCCAGACGCTTTACTAACACTCTCCCGACTTGGAGAGTCAGTGCCTTTAACCTCCTGTTTGGCCCAGTTTAAAATTTCAGCGGAAGATGAACAGGAATAGGGAGAACCAATGAGAGACTAGCTGGAGGTGTCTGGACGGGCAAATTTAACTCTCATTTCCCACCAGGAAGAGGAATTAACCAAAGGCTCAGCATGCCGTGCCGGAAAGAGATTAGGGCCTGAAGCTATCCTGCGGTGTTGCGGCCAGCTCACAAGAAAGCGAGTTGAATAAAGGAGCTCAGGAGCACTGTAATTCACAAACCTACAGAGTTATAAATGACAGCTATCGTCCAAAAATATAGTGAAGAAAGGCTGCCAAGAGGACTTGAATGCGGGGCAGAATTGCAGGCAACCGATTTCAGAAGGTAGACTGGAATTGCATTTAAAGCATAGGAAAAGAGGCAGAACGTGGAAAATGATGCACTTGGCCAAAAAGGGCGTATGCGTTTTTTCCTGAATATATTCAGGAAAAAACGCATACGCCCTTTTTGGCCAACCAAGCAAGCTTGCAAAGGAAATCTGCACCACAATGAAGTCTCACGTCCCCCCGGGCAAAAGGGCCAACTGAAAAAAGTGTAAAATCCACAAAGGCAGGACAGGCCATGGAGAACTGGGAGCCTTGTTATGCTGATGGGCGGTATGTAAATTGCCAACAGCCACTCAGGAGAAGTGTATGCTCTTTCCTGAAACATCTAAAAAACAAAGCAACAGAGCCTAGGGCACTTCCACTTATGGTCCTATAGCTTAGCGAAATTAAAATCAAAAAGACACAGCCACCCCAAAGTTTGGGACGGCTCTGTTTACAAGAACCTTGTTTTCGGTACAAGTACAATATCGCAGAAAGTGAAAAATGGATAAAGAAGTTGTGGTACTTACGTACAATGCAATATCACTCAGCAATGAAATCTATGTCATCAGGCCCGCAGGAGCATAATGAGTGGATTCAGGTATGATGATTCTAACTGAAATAAGTCACACAGAAAAAGAAACATCATAAGATATCACTAATACACGGAATATAAACTTGGCTACACAGGAACTGGATTACAAAAGAGAACAGGGTCTCAAATTTAGAAAACCAACTTATGCTTGCTTAAGGGGAAAGGTGAGTTGGGGTGCTGCAGAAAATCAGAGATTGAAATGAGCACAGATAAAGTTCCTTAAGCCAAATATGGAATAGACAAGAGCTACTCCTTGCTCAACGCAATGGACTCAACACCCCATATTAAACGCCTAAGAATGTACCTGACTAGTAAGTATCTTAAAACCTATGGATCGCTATGTCTACGAAAGAGAATCAAGCATGTGTACAGGGGCATAAACGCAGCAGTGATAGGATTGGAGAGGTTCGGTGAGCAAATGAAGACCCTTTGAAGTCATATTGCATGGTACCCATTCCACGGGTCTCAACTCTCCAGGTTTAAGGGATTCTTCCTTCAGCTAAAACATGCATGTGGAACCCAGAGTATGATCAACCGTGTGATCGGGAGACGTGTTCCAATATGTCTCAGTTCTCGTCTCCTGGTACTCAGGTGCAACATTCCAGACGCTTTACTAACTCTCTCCCGAGTTGGAGAGTCAGTGCCTTTAACCTCCTGTTTGGCCCAGTTTGCAATTTCTGCGGAAGATGAACAGGAATAGGGAGAACCAATGAGAGACTAGCTGGAGGTGTCTGGACGGGCAAATTTAACTCTCATTTCCCACCAGGAAGAGGAATTAACCAAAGGCTCAGCATGCCGTGCCGGAACCAGATTAGAGCCTGAAGCAACCCTGCGGTGTTGCGGCCAGCTCACAAGAAAGCGAGTTGAAGAAAGGAGCTCAGGGGCACTGTAATTCACAAACCTGCAGAGTTATAAATGACAGCTATCGTCCAAAAATATACTGAAGTAAGGCTGCCAAGAGGACTTGAAAGCGGGGCAGAATTGCAGGAAACCGATTTCAGGAGGTAGACTGGAATTGCATTTAAAGCATAGGAAAAGAGGCAGAACGTCCAAAATGATGCACTTGGCCAAAAAGGGCGTATGCGGTTTTTCCTGAATATATTCAGGAAAAAACGCATACGCCCTTTTTGGCCAAGCAAGCAATCTTGCAAAGGAAATCTGCACTACAATGAAGTCTCACTTCCCCGGGTCAAAAGGGCCATCTGAATAAAGTCTAAAATCCAGAAAGGCAGGACAGGCCATGGAGAACTGGGAGCCTTGTTATGCTGACGGGCGGAATGTAAATTGCCAACAGCCACTCTGGAGAAGTGTATGGCGTTTCCTGATACATCTAAAAAACAAAGCAACAGTGCCTAGGGCACTTCCACTTATGGTCCTATAGGTTAGGGAAATTAAAATCAAAAAGGCACAGCCACCCCAAAGTTTGGGACAGCTCTGTTTTCAACAACCTCGTTTACGGTACAAGTTCAATATCGCAGATAGTGAAAAATGGATAAAGATATGTTGGTACTTACGTACAATGCAATATCACTCAGCAATGAAATCTATGTCATCAGGCCCATAGCAGCATAATGAGTGGATTCAGGTATGATGACTCTAACTGAAATAAGTCACACAGAAAAAGAAACATCATAAGATATCAGTAATACACGGAATGTAAACTTGGCTACACAGGAACTGGATTACAAAACAGAACAGGGTCTCAAATGTAGAAAACCAACTTATGCTTGCTTAAGGGGAAAGGTGAGTTGGGGTGCTGCATAAAACCAGAGATTGAAATGAGCACAGATAAAGTTCCTTAAGCCAAATATGTAATAGACAAGAGCTACTCCTTGCTCAACGAAATGGACTCAACATCCCATATTAAACGCCTAAGAATGTAACTGACTAGTAAGTATCTTAAAACGTATGGATCACTATGTCTCAGTAAGAGAATCAAGCGTGTGTACAGGGGCATAAACACAGCAGTGATAGGATTGGAGAGGTTCGGTGAGCAAATGAAGACCCTTTGAAGTCATATTGCATGGTACCCATTCCACGGGTCTCAACTCACCAGGTTTAAGGGATTCTTCCTTCAGCTAAATCATGCATGTGGAACCCAGAGTATGATCAACCGTGTGATCGGGAGACGTGTTCCAATATGTCTCAGTTCTCGTCCCCTGGTACTCGGGTACAACATTCCAGACGCTTTACTAACACTCTCCCGACTTGGAGAGTCAGGGCCTTTAACCTCCTGTTTGGCCCAGTTTGCAATTTCTGCGGAAGATGAACAGGAATAGGGAGAACCAATGAGAGACTAGCTGGAGGTGTCTGGACGGGCAAATTTAACTCTCATTTCCCACCAGGAAGAGGAATTAACCAAAGGCTCAGCGTGCCGTGCCGGAACCAGATTAGGGCCTGAAGCAATCCTGCGTTGTTGCGGCCATCTCACAAGAAAGCCAGTTGAAGAAAGGAGCTCAGGGGCACTGTAATTCACAAACCTGCAGAGTTATAAATGACAGCTATCGTCCAAAAATATACTGAAGTAAGGCTGCCAAGAGGACTTGAAAGCGGGGCAGAATTGCAGGAAACCGATTTCAGGAGGTACACTGGAATTGCATTTAAAGCATAGGAAAAGAGGCAGAACGTCGACAATGATGCACTTGGCTAAAAAGGGCGTATGCATTTTTTCCTGAATATATTCAGGAAAAAACGCATACGCACTTTTTGGCCAACCAAGCAAGCTTGCAAAGTATATCTGCACTACAGTGAAGTCTCACTTCCCCCTGGTCAAAAGGGCCATCTGAAAAAAGTGTAAAATCCAGAAAGGCAGGACAGGCCATGGAGAACTGGGAGCCTTGTTATGCTGATGGGCGGGATGTAAATTGCCAACAGCCACTCGGGAGAAGTATATGGTGTTTCCTGAAACATCTAAGAAACAAAACAACAGAGCCTAGGGCACTTCCACTTATGGTCCTATAGCTTAGCGAAATTAAAATCAAAAAGACACAGCCACCCCAAAGTTTGGGATGGCTCTGTTTACAAGAACCTTGTTTACGGTACAAGTACAATATCGCAGAAAGTGAAAAATGGATAAAGAAGTTGTGGTACTTACGTACAATGCAATATCACTCAGCAATGAAATCTATGTCATCAGGCCCGTAGCAGCATAATGAGTGGATTCAGGTATGATGATTCTAACTGAAATAAGTCACACAGAAAAAGAAACATCATAAGATATCACTAATACACGGAATATAAACTTGGCTACACAGGAACTGGATTACAAAAGAGAACAGGGTCTCAAATTTAGAAAACCAACTTATGCTTGCTTAAGGGGAAAGGTGAGTTGGGGTGCTGCATAAAACCAGAGATTGAAATGAGCACAGATAAAGTTCCTTAAGCCAAATATGGAATAGACAAGAGCTACTCCTTGCTCAACGCAATGGACTCAACACCCCATATTAAACGCCTAAGAATGTAGCTGACTAGTAAGTATCTTAAAACCTTTAGATTGCTATGTCTCCAAAAGAGAATCAAGAGTGTGTACAGGGGCATGAACGCAGCAGTGATAGGATTGGAGAGGTTCGGTGAGCAAATGAAGACCTTTTGAAGTCACATTGCATGGTACCCATTCCACGGGTCTCAACTCTCCACGTTTAAGGGATTCTTCCTTCAGCTAAAACATGCATGTGGAACCAGAGTATGATCAACCGTGTGATCGGGAGAGGTGTTCAAATATGTCTCAGTTTTCATCCCCTGGTACTCGGGTGCAATATTCCAGACGCTTTACTAACACTCTCCCGACTTGGAGAGTCAGTGCCTTTTACCTCCTGTTTGGCCCAGTTTGCAATTTCTGCAGAAGATGAACAGGAATAGGGAGAACCAATGAGAGACTAGCTGGAGGTGTCAGGACGGGCAAATTTAACTCTCATTTCCCACCAGGAAGAGGAATTAACCAAAGGCTCAGCGTGCCGTGCCGGAACCAGATTAGGGCCTGAAGCAATCCTGCGGTATTGCGGCCAGCTCACAAGAAAGCGAGTTGAAGAAAGGAGCTCAGGGGCACTGTAATTCACAAACCTGCAGAGTTATAAATGACAACTATCGTCCAAAAATATACTGAAGTAAGGCTGCCAAGAGGACTTGAAAGCGGGGCAGAATTGCAGGAAACCGATTTCAGGAGGTAGACTGGAATTGCATTTAAAGCATAGGAAAAGAGGCAGAACGTCCACAATGATGCACTTGGCCAAAAAGGGCGTATGCCGTTTTTCCTGAATATATTCAGGAAAAAACACATACGCCCTTTTTGGCCAAGCAAGCAATCTTGCAAAGGATATCTGCACTACAATGAAGTCTCACTTCCCCAGGTCAAAAGGGCCATCTGAATAAAGTGTAAAATCCAGAAAGGCAGGACAGGCCATGGAGAACTGGGAGCCTTGTTATGCTGATGGGCGGGATGTAAATTGCCAACAGCCACTCCTGAGAAGTGTATGGCGTTTCCTGAAACATCTAAAAAACAAAGCAACAGTGCCTAGGGCACTTCCACTTATGGTCCTATAGCTTAGGGAAATTAAAATCAAAAAGACACAGCCACCCCAAAGTTTGGGACGGCTCTGTTTTCAAGAACCTCGTTTACGGTACAAGTTCAATATCGCAGATAGTGAAAAATGGATAAAGCTATGTTGGTACTTACGTACAATGCAATATCACTCAGCAATGAAATCTATGTCATCAGGCCCGTAGCAGCATAATGAGTGGATTCAGGTATGATGATTCTAACTGAAAAAGTCACACAGAAAAAGAAACATCATAGGATATCACTAATACACGGAATGTAAACTTGGCTACACAGGAACTGGATTACAAAACAGAACAGGGTCTCAAATGTAGAAAACCAACTTATGCTTGCTTAAGGGGAAAGGTGAGTTGGGGTGCTGCATAAAACCAGAGATTGAAATGAGCACAGATAAAGTTCCTTAAGCCAAATATGGAATAGACAAGAGCTACTCCTTGCTCAACGAAATGGACTCAACACCCCATATTAAACGTCTAAGAATGTACCTGACAAGTAAGTATCTTAAAACCTATGGATTGCTATGTCTCCGAAAGAGAATCAAGCGTGTGTACAGGGGCATAAACGCAGGAGTGATAAGATTGGAGAGGTTCGGTGAGCAAATGAAGACCCTTTGAAGTCATATTGCATGGTACCCATTCCACGGGTCTCAACTCTCCAGGTTTAAGGGATTCTTTCTTCAGCTAAAACATGCATGTGGAACCCAGAGTATGATCAACCGTGTGATTGGGAGACGAGTTCAAATATGTCTCAGTTTTCGTCCCCTCGTACTCGGGTGCAACATTCCAGATGCTTTACTAACACTCTCCTGACTTGGAGAGTCAGTGCCTTTAACCTCCTGTTTGGCCCAGTTTGCAATTTCTGCAGAAGATGAACAGGAATAGGGAGAACCAATGAGAGACTAGCTGGAGGTGTCTGGACGGGTAAATTTAGCTCTCATTTCCCACCAGGAAGAGGAATTAACCAAAAGCTCAGCGTGCCGTACCGGATCCAGATTAGGGCCTGAAGCAATCCTGCGATATTGCGGCCAGCTCACAAGAAAGCGAATTGAAGAAAGGAGCTCAGGGGCACTGTAATTCACAAACCTGCAGAGTTATAAATGACAGCTATCGTCCAAAAATATACTGAAGTAAGGCTGCCAAGAGGACTTGAAAGCGGGGCAGAATTGCAGGAAACCGATTTCAGGAGGTAGACTGGAATTGCATTTAAAGCATAGGAAAAGAGGCAGAACTTCGACAATGATGCACTTGGCCAAAAAGGGCGTATGCGTTCTTTCCTGAATATATTCAGGAAAAAACGCATACGCCCTTTTTGGCCAACCAAGCAAGCTTGCAAAGGAAATCGGCACTACAATGAAGTCTCACTTCCCCAGGTCAAAAGGGCCATCTGAAAAAAGTGTAAAATCCAGAAAGGCAGGACAGGCCATGGAGAATTGGGAGCCTTGTTATGCTGATGGGCGGGATGTAAATTGGCAACAGCCACTGGGGAGAAGTCTATGGTGTTTCCTGAAACATCTAAAAAACAAAGCAACAGAGCCTAGGGCACTTCCACTTATGGTCCTATAGCTTAGGGAAATTAAAATCAAAAAGACACAGCCACCCCAAAGTTTGGGACGGCTCTGTTTACAAGAACCTCGTTTAGGGTACAAGTTCAATATCGCAGAAAGTGAAAAATGGATAAAGAATTTGTGGTACTTACGTACAATGCAATATCACTCAGCAATGAAATCTATGTCATCAGGCCCGTAGCAGCATAATGAGTGGATTCAGGTATGATGATTCTAACTGAAATAAGTCACACAGAAAAAGAAACATCATAAGATATCACTAATACACGGAATGTAAACTTGGCTACACAGGAACTGGATTACAAAACAGAAGAGGGTCTCAAATTTAGAAAACCAACATGCTTGCTTAAGGGGAAAAGTGAGTTGGGGAGCTGCATAAAACCAGAGATTGAAATGAGCACAGATAAAGTTCCTTAAGCCAAATATGGAATAGACAAGAGCTACTCCTTGCTCAACGAAATGGACTCAACACCCCATATTAAACGCCTAAGAATGTACCTGACTAGTAAGTATCTTAAAACCTATGGATTGCTATGTCTCCGAAAGAGAATCAAGCGTGTGTACAGGGGCATAAACGCAGCAGTGATAGGATGGGAGAGGTTCGGTGAGCAAATGAAGACCCTTTGAAGTCATATTGCATGGTACCCATTCCACGGGTCTCAACTCTCCAGGATTAAGGGATTCTTCCTTCAGCTAAAACATGCATGTGGAACCCAGAGTATGATCAACCGTGTGATCGGGAGACGTGTTCATATATGTCTCAGTTTTCATCCCCTGGTACTCGGGTGCAATATTCCAGACGCTTTACTAACACTCTCCCGACTTGGAGAGTCAGTGCCTTTAACCTCCTGTTTGGCCCAGTTTGCAATTTCTGCAGAAGATGAACAGGAATAGGGAGAACCAATGAGAGACTAGCTGGAGGTGTCTGGACGGGCAAATTTAACTCTCATTTCCCAGCAGGAAGAGGAATTAACCAAAGGCTCAGCGTGCCGTGCTGGAACCAGATTAGGGCCTGAAGCAATCCTGCGGTGTTGCGGCCAGCTCACAAGAAAGCGAGTTGAAGAAAGGAGCTCAGGGGCACTGTAATTCACAAACCTGCAGAGTTATAAATTACAGCTATCGTCCAAAAATATACTGAAGTAAGGCTGCCAAGAGGACTTGAAAGCGGGGCAGAATTGCAGGAAACCGATTTCAGGAGGTAGACTGGAATTGCATTTAAAGCATAGGAAAAGAGGCAGAACGTCCACAATGATGCACTTGGACAAATAGGGCGTATGCGGTTTTTCCTGAATATATTCAGGAAAAAACACATACGCCCTTTTTGGCCAAGCAAGCAATCTTGCAAAGGAAATCTGCACTACAATGAAGTCTCACTTCCCCGGGTGAAAAGGGCCATCTGAATAAAGTGTAAAATCCAGAAAGGCAGGACAGGCCATGGAGAACTGGGAGCCTTGTTATGCTGATGGGCGGGATGTAAATTGCCAACAGCCACTCCGGAGAAGTGTATGGCGTTTCCTGAAACATCTAAAAAACAAAGCAACAGAGCCTAGGGCACTTCCACTTATGGTCCTATAGCTTAGGGAAATTAAAATCAAAAAGACACAGCCACCCCAAAGTTTGGGACGGCTCTGTTTTCAAGAACCTCGTTTACGGTACAAGTTCAATATCGCAGATAGTGAAAAATGGATAAAGATATGTTGGTACTTACGTACAATGCAATATCACTCAGCAATGAAATCTATGTCATCAAGCCCGCAGCAGCATAATGAGTGGATTCAGGTATGATGATTCTAACTGAAATAAGTCACACAGAAAAAGAAACATCATAAGATATCACTAATACACGGAATGTAAACTTGGCTACACAGGAACTGAATTACAAAACAGAACAGGGTCTCAAATTTAGAAAACCAACTTATGCTTTCTTAAGGGGAAAGGTGAGTTGGGGTGCTGCATAAAACCAGAGATTGAAATGAGCACAGATAAAGTTCCTTAAGCTAAATATGGAATAGACAAGAGCTACCTCTTGTTCAACGAGATGGACTCAACACCCCATATTAAACGCCTAAGAATGTAGCTGATTAGTAAGTATCTTAAAACCTATGGATTGCTATTTTCCGAAAGAGAATCAAGCGTGTGTACAGGGGCATAAACGCAGCAGTGATAGGATTGGAGAGGTTCGGTGAGCAAATGAATACCCTTTGAAGTCATATTGCATGGTACCCATTCCACGGGTCTCAGCTCTCCAGGTTTAAGGGATTCTTCCTTCAGGTAAAACATGCATGTGGAACCCAGAGTATGATCAACCGTGTGATCGGGAGACGTGTTCAAATATGTCTCAGTTGTCGTCCCCTGGTACTCGGGTGCAACATTCCAGACGCTTTACTAACACTCTCCCGAATTGGAGAGTCAGTGCCTTTAACCTGCTGTTTGGCCCAGTTTAAAATTTCAGTGGAAGATGAACAGGAATAGGGAGAACCAATGAGACACTATCTGGAGGTTTCTGGACGGGCAAATTTAACTCTCATTTCCCACCAGGAAGAGGAATTAACCAAAGGCTCAGCATGCCGTGCCGGAAAGAGATTAGGGCCTGAAGCTATCCTGCGGTGTTGCGGCCAGCTCACAAGAAAGCGAGTTGAATAAAGGAGCTCAGGGGCACTGTAATTCACAAACCTACAGAGTTATAAATGACAGCTATCGTCCAAAAATATAGTGAAGAAAGGCTGCCAAGAGGACTTGAATGCGGGGCAGAATTGCAGGCAACCGATTTCAGAAGGTAGACTGGAATTGCATTTAAAGCATAGGAAAAGAGGCAGAACGTGGAAAATGATGCACTTGGCCAAAAAGGGCGTATGCGTTTTTTCCTGAATATATTCAGGAAAAAATGCATACGCACTTTTTGGTCAACCAAGCAAGCTTGCAAAGGAAATCTGCACCACAATGAAGTCTCACTTCCCCCCGGTCAAAAGGGCCATCTGAAAAAAGTGTAAAATCCAGAAAGGCAGGACAGGCCATGGAGAACTGGGAGCCTTGTTATGCTGATGGGCGGGAGGTAAATTGCCAACAGCCACTGGGGAGAAGTCTATGGTGTTTCCTGAAACATCTAAAAAACAAAGCAACAGAGCCTAGGGCACTTCCACTTATGGTCCTATAGCTTAGGGAAATTAAAATCAAAAACACACAGCCACCCCAAACTTTGGGACGGCTCTGTTTACAAGAACCTCGTTTACGGTACAAGTTCAATATCGCAGAAAGCGAAAAATGGATAAAGAAATTGAGGTACTTACGTACAATGCAGTATCACTCAGCACTGACATCTATGTCATCAGGCCCGTAGCAGCATAATGAGTGGATTCAGGTATGATGATTCTAACTGAAATAAGTCACACAGAAAAAGAAACGTCATAAGATATCACTAATACAGGGAATGTCAACTTGGCTACACAGGAACTGGAGTAGAAAACAGAACAGGGTCTCAAATTTAGAAAACCAACTTATGCTTGCTTAAGGGGAAAGGTGAGTTGGGGTGCTGCATAAAACCAGAGATTGAAATGAGCACAGATAAAGTTCCTTAAGCCAAATATGGAATAGACAAGAGCTACTCCTTGCTCAACGAAATGGACTCAACACCCCATATTAAACGCCTAAGAATGTACCTGACATGTAAGTATCTTAAAACCTATGGATTGCTATGTCTCCGAAAGAGAATCAAGCGTGTGTACAGGGGCATAAACGCAGGAGTGATAAGATTGGAGAGGTTCGGTGAGCAAATGAAGACCCTTTGAAGTCATATTGCATGGTACCCATTCCACGGGTCTCAACTCACCAGGTTTAAGGGATTCTTTCTTCAGCTAAAACATGCATGTTGAAGCCAGAGTATGATCAAGCATGTGATCGGGAGACGTGTTCAAATATGTCTCAGTTCTCCTCCCCTGGTACTCGGGTGCAACATTCCATACGCTTTACTAATGCTCTCCCGACTTGGAGAGTCAGTTCCTTTAACCTCCTGTTTGGCCCAGTTTGCAATTTCTGCAGAAGATGAACAGGAATAGGGAGAACCAATGAGACACTAGCTGGAGGTGTCTGGACGGGTAAATTTAGCTCTCATTTCCCACCAGGAAGAGGAATTAACCAAAAGCTCAGCGTGCCGTACCGGATCCAGATTAGGGCCTGAAGCAATCCTGCGATATTGCGGCCAGCTCACAAGAAAGCGAATTGAAGAAAGGAGCTCAGGGGCACTGTAATTCACAAACCTGCAGAGTTATAAATGACAGCTATCGTCCAAAAATATACTGAAGTAAGGCTGCCAAGAGGACTTGAAAGCGGGGCAGAATTGCAGGAAACCGATTTCAGGAGGTAGACTGGAATTGCATTTAAAGCATAGGAAAAGAGGCAGAACTTCGACAATGATGCACTTGGCCAAAAAGGGCGTATGCGTTCTTTCCTGAATATATTCAGGAAAAAACGCATACGCCCTTTTTGGCCAACCAAGCAAGCTTGCAAAGGAAATCGGCACTACAATGAAGTCTCACTTCCCCAGGTCAAAAGGGCCATCTGAAAAAAGTGTAAAATCCAGAAAGGCAGGACAGGCCATGGAGAATTGGGAGCCTTGTTATGCTGATGGGCGGGATGTAAATTGGCAACAGCCACTGGGGAGAAGTCTATGGTGTTTCCTGAAACATCTAAAAAACAAAGCAACAGAGCCTAGGGCACTTCCACTTATGGTCCTATAGCTTAGGGAAATTAAAATCAAAAAGACACAGCCACCCCAAAGTTTGGGACGGCTCTGTTTACAAGAACCTCGTTTAGGGTACAAGTTCAATATCGCAGAAAGTGAAAAATGGATAAAGAATTTGTGGTACTTACGTACAATGCAATATCACTCAGCAATGAAATCTATGTCATCAGGCCCGTAGCAGCATAATGAGTGGATTCAGGTATGATGATTCTAACTGAAATAAGTCACACAGAAAAAGAAACATCATAAGATATCACTAATACACGGAATGTAAACTTGGCTACACAGGAACTGGATTACAAAACAGAAGAGGGTCTCAAATTTAGAAAACCAACATGCTTGCTTAAGGGGAAAAGTGAGTTGGGGAGCTGCATAAAACCAGAGATTGAAATGAGCACAGATAAAGTTCCTTAAGCCAAATATGGAATAGACAAGAGCTACTCCTTGCTCAACGAAATGGACTCAACACCCCATATTAAACGCCTAAGAATGTACCTGACTAGTAAGTATCTTAAAACCTATGGATTGCTATGTCTCCGAAAGAGAATCAAGCGTGTGTACAGGGGCATAAACGCAGCAGTGATAGGATGGGAGAGGTTCGGTGAGCAAATGAAGACCCTTTGAAGTCATATTGCATGGTACCCATTCCACGGGTCTCAACTCTCCAGGATTAAGGGATTCTTCCTTCAGCTAAAACATGCATGTGGAACCCAGAGTATGATCAACCGTGTGATCGGGAGACGTGTTCATATATGTCTCAGTTTTCATCCCCTGGTACTCGGGTGCAATATTCCAGACGCTTTACTAACACTCTCCCGACTTGGAGAGTCAGTGCCTTTAACCTCCTGTTTGGCCCAGTTTGCAATTTCTGCAGAAGATGAACAGGAATAGGGAGAACCAATGAGAGACTAGCTGGAGGTGTCTGGACGGGCAAATTTAACTCTCATTTCCCAGCAGGAAGAGGAATTAACCAAAGGCTCAGCGTGCCGTGCTGGAACCAGATTAGGGCCTGAAGCAATCCTGCGGTGTTGCGGCCAGCTCACAAGAAAGCGAGTTGAAGAAAGGAGCTCAGGGGCACTGTAATTCACAAACCTGCAGAGTTATAAATTACAGCTATCGTCCAAAAATATACTGAAGTAAGGCTGCCAAGAGGACTTGAAAGCGGGGCAGAATTGCAGGAAACCGATTTCAGGAGGTAGACTGGAATTGCATTTAAAGCATAGGAAAAGAGGCAGAACGTCCACAATGATGCACTTGGACAAATAGGGCGTATGCGGTTTTTCCTGAATATATTCAGGAAAAAACACATACGCCCTTTTTGGCCAAGCAAGCAATCTTGCAAAGGAAATCTGCACTACAATGAAGTCTCACTTCCCCGGGTGAAAAGGGCCATCTGAATAAAGTGTAAAATCCAGAAAGGCAGGACAGGCCATGGAGAACTGGGAGCCTTGTTATGCTGATGGGCGGGATGTTAATTGCCAACAGCCACTCCGGAGAAGTGTATGGCGTTTCCTGAAACATCTAAAAAACAAAGCAACAGAGCCTAGGGCACTTCCACTTATGGTCCTATAGCTTAGGGAAATTAAAATCAAAAAGACACAGCCACCCCAAAGTTTGGGACGGCTCTGTTTTCAAGAACCTCGTTTACGGTACAAGTTCAATATCGCAGATAGTGAAAAATGGATAAAGATATGTTGGTACTTACGTACAATGCAATATCACTCAGCAATGAAATCTATGTCATCAAGCCCGCAGCAGCATAATGAGTGGATTCAGGTATGATGATTCTAACTGAAATAAGTCACACAGAAAAAGAAACATCATAAGATATCACTAATACACGGAATGTAAACTTGGCTACACAGGAACTGAATTACAAAACAGAACAGGGTCTCAAATTTAGAAAACCAACTTATGCTTTCTTAAGGGGAAAGGTGAGTTGGGGTGCTGCATAAAACCAGAGATTGAAATGAGCACAGATAAAGTTCCTTAAGCTAAATATGGAATAGACAAGAGCTACCTCTTGTTCAACGAGATGGACTCAACACCCCATATTAAACGCCTAAGAATGTAGCTGATTAGTAAGTATCTTAAAACCTATGGATTGCTATTTTCCGAAAGAGAATCAAGCGTGTGTACAGGGGCATAAACGCAGCAGTGATAGGATTGGAGAGGTTCGGTGAGCAAATGAATACCCTTTGAAGTCATATTGCATGGTACCCATTCCACGGGTCTCAGCTCTCCAGGTTTAAGGGATTCTTCCTTCAGGTAAAACATGCATGTGGAACCCAGAGTATGATCAACCGTGTGATCGGGAGACGTGTTCAAATATGTCTCAGTTGTCGTCCCCTGGTACTCGGGTGCAACATTCCAGACGCTTTACTAACACTCTCCCGAATTGGAGAGTCAGTGCCTTTAACCTGCTGTTTGGCCCAGTTTAAAATTTCAGTGGAAGATGAACAGGAATAGGGAGAACCAATGAGACACTATCTGGAGGTTTCTGGACGGGCAAATTTAACTCTCATTTCCCACCAGGAAGAGGAATTAACCAAAGGCTCAGCATGCCGTGCCGGAAAGAGATTAGGGCCTGAAGCTATCCTGCGGTGTTGCGGCCAGCTCACAAGAAAGCGAGTTGAATAAAGGAGCTCAGGGGCACTGTAATTCACAAACCTACAGAGTTATAAATGACAGCTATCGTCCAAAAATATAGTGAAGAAAGGCTGCCAAGAGGACTTGAATGCGGGGCAGAATTGCAGGCAACCGATTTCAGAAGGTAGACTGGAATTGCATTTAAAGCATAGGAAAAGAGGCAGAACGTGGAAAATGATGCACTTGGCCAAAAAGGGCGTATGCGTTTTTTCCTGAATATATTCAGGAAAAAATGCATACGCACTTTTTGGTCAACCAAGCAAGCTTGCAAAGGAAATCTGCACCACAATGAAGTCTCACTTCCCCCCGGTCAAAAGGGCCATCTGAAAAAAGTGTAAAATCCAGAAAGGCAGGACAGGCCATGGAGAACTGGGAGCCTTGTTATGCTGATGGGCGGGAGGTAAATTGCCAACAGCCACTGGGGAGAAGTCTATGGTGTTTCCTGAAACATCTAAAAAACAAAGCAACAGAGCCTAGGGCACTTCCACTTATGGTCCTATAGCTTAGGGAAATTAAAATCAAAAACACACAGCCACCCCAAACTTTGGGACGGCTCTGTTTACAAGAACCTCGTTTACGGTACAAGTTCAATATCGCAGAAAGCGAAAAATGGATAAAGAAATTGAGGTACTTACGTACAATGCAGTATCACTCAGCACTGACATCTATGTCATCAGGCCCGTAGCAGCATAATGAGTGGATTCAGGTATGATGATTCTAACTGAAATAAGTCACACAGAAAAAGAAACGTCATAAGATATCACTAATACAGGGAATGTCAACTTGGCTACACAGGAACTGGAGTAGAAAACAGAACAGGGTCTCAAATTTAGAAAACCAACTTATGCTTGCTTAAGGGGAAAGGTGAGTTGGGGTGCTGCATAAAACCAGAGATTGAAATGAGCACAGATAAAGTTCCTTAAGCCAAATATGGAATAGACAAGAGCTACTCCTTGCTCAACGAAATGGACTCAACACCCCATATTAAACGCCTAAGAATGTACCTGACATGTAAGTATCTTAAAACCTATGGATTGCTATGTCTCCGAAAGAGAATCAAGCGTGTGTACAGGGGCATAAACGCAGGAGTGATAAGATTGGAGAGGTTCGGTGAGCAAATGAAGACCCTTTGAAGTCATATTGCATGGTACCCATTCCACGGGTCTCAACTCACCAGGTTTAAGGGATTCTTTCTTCAGCTAAAACATGCATGTTGAAGCCAGAGTATGATCAAGCATGTGATCGGGAGACGTGTTCAAATATGTCTCAGTTCTCCTCCCCTGGTACTCGGGTGCAACATTCCATACGCTTTACTAATGCTCTCCCGACTTGGAGAGTCAGTTCCTTTAACCTCCTGTTTGGCCCAGTTTGCAATTTCTGCAGAAGATGAACAGGAATAGGGAGAACCAATGAGACACTAGCTGGAGGTGTCTGGACGGGTAAATTTAGCTCTCATTTCCCACCAGGAAGAGGAATTAACCAAAAGCTCAGTGTGCCGTACCGGATCCAGATTAGGGCCTGAAGCAATCCTGCGATATTGCGGCCAGCTCACAAGAAAGCGAATTGAAGAAAGGAGCTCAGGGGCACTGTAATTCACAAACCTGCAGAGTTATAAATGACAGCTATCGTCCAAAAATATACTGAAGTAAGGCTGCCAAGAGGACTTGAAAGCGGGGCAGAATTGCAGGAAACCGATTTCAGGAGGTAGACTGGAATTGCATTTAAAGCATAGGAAAAGAGGCAGAACGTCCACAATGATGCACTTGGCCAAAAAGGGCGTATGCGTTCCTTCCTGAATATATTCAGGAAGGAACGCATACGCCCTTTTTGGCCAACCAAGCAAGCTTGCAAAGGAAATCTGCACCACAATGAAGTCTCACTTCCCCCCGGTCAAAAGGGCCATCTGAAAAAAGTGTAAAATCCAGAAAGGCAGGACAGGCCATGGAGAACTGGGAGCCTTGTTATGCTGATGGGCGGGATGTAAATTGGCAACAGCCACTGGGGAGAAGTCTATGGTGTTTCCTGAAACATCTAAAAAACAAAGCAACAGAGCCTAGGGCACTTCCACTTATGGTCCTATAGCTTAGGGAAATTAAAATCAAAAAGACACAGCCACCCCAAAGTTTGGGACGGCTCTGTTTACAAGAACCTCGTTTAGGGTACAAGTTCAATATCACAGAAAGTGAAAAATGGATAAAGAATTTGTGGTACTTACGTACAATGCAATATCACTCAGCAATGAAATCTATGTCATCAGGCCCGTAGCAGCATAATGAGTGGATTCAGTATGATGATTCTAACTGAAATAAGTCACACAGAAAAAGAAACATCATAAGATATCACTAATACACGGAATGTAAACTTGGCTACACAGGAACTGGATTACAAAACAGAAGAGGGTCTCAAATTTAGAAAACCAACATGCTTGCTTAAGGGGAAAAGTGAGTTGGGGAGCTGCAGAAAACCAGAGATTGAAATGAGCACAGATAAAGTTCCTTAAGCCAAATATGGAATAGACAAGAGCTACTCCTTGCTCAACGAAATGGACTCAACACCCCATATTAAACGCCTAAGAATGCACCTGACTAGTAAGTATCTTAAAACCTATGGATTGCTATGTCTCCGAAAGAGAATCAAGCGTGTGTACAGGGGTATAAACGCAGCAGTGATAGGATTGGAGAGGTTCGGTGAGCAAATGAAGACCCTTTGAAGTCATGTTGCATGGTACCCATTCCACGGGTCTCAACTCTCCAGGTTTAAGGGATTCTTCCTTCAGGTAAAACATGCATGTGGAACCCAGAGTATGATCAACCGTGTGATCGGGAGACGTGTTCAAATATGTCTCAGTTGTCGTCCCCTGGTACTCGGGTGCAACATTCCAGACGCTTTACTAACACTCTCCCGACTTGGAGAGTCAGTGCCTTTAACCTCCTGTTTGGCCCAGTTTAAAATTTCAGCGGAAGATGAACAGGAATAGGGAGAACCAATGAGAGACTAGCTGGAGGTGTCTGGACGGGCAAATTTAACTCTCATTTCCCACCAGGAAGAGGAATTAACCAAAGGCTCAGCATGCCGTGCCGGAAAGAGATTAGGGCCTGAAGCTATCCTGCGGTGTTGCGGCCAGCTCACAAGAAAGCGAGTTGAATAAAGGAGCTCAGGAGCACTGTAATTCACAAACCTACAGAGTTATAAATGACAGCTATCGTCCAAAAATATAGTGAAGAAAGGCTGCCAAGAGGACTTGAATGCGGGGCAGAATTGCAGGCAACTGATTTCAGAAGGTAGACTGGAATTGCATTTAAAGCATAGGAAAAGAGGCAGAACGTGGAAAATGATGCACTTGGCCAAAAAGGGCGTATGCGTTTTTTCCTGAATATATTCAGGAAAAAACGCATACGCCCTTTTTGGCCAACCAAGCAAGCTTGCAAAGGAAATCTGCACCACAATGAAGTCTCACGTCCCCCCGGGCAAAAGGGCCAACTGAAAAAAGTGTAAAATCCACAAAGGCAGGACAGGCCATGGAGAACTGGGAGCCTTGTTATGCTGATGGGCGGGATGTAAATTGCCAACAGCCACTCAGGAGAAGTGTATGCTCTTTCCTGAAACATCTAAAAAACAAAGCAACAGAGCCTAGGGCACTTCCACTTATGGTCCTATAGCTTAGCGAAATTAAAATCAAAAAGACACAGCCACCCCAAAGTTTGGGACGGCTCTGTTTACAAGAACCTTGTTTTCGGTACAAGTACAATATCGCAGAAAGTGAAAAATGGATAAAGAAGTTGTGGTACTTACGTACAATGCAATATCACTCAGCAATGAAATCTATGTCATCAGGCCCGCCGCAGCATAAAGAGTGGATTCAGGTATGATGATTCTAACCGAAATAAGTCACACAGAAAAAGAAACATCATAAGATATCACTAATACACGGAATATAAACTTGGCTACACAGGAACTGGATTACAAAAGAGAACAGGGTCTCAAATTTAGAAAACCAACTTATGCTTGCTTAAGGGGAAAGGTGAGTTGGGGTGCTGCAGAAAATCAGAGATTGAAATGAGCACAGATAAAGTTCCTTAAGCCAAATATGGAATAGACAAGAGCTACTCCTTGCTCAACGCAATGGACTCAACACCCCATATTAAACGCCTAAGAATGTACCTGACTAGTAAGTATCTTAAAACCTATGGATCGCTATGTCTACGAAAGAGAATCAAGCATGTGTACAGGGGCATAAACGCAGCAGTGATAGGATTGGAGAGGTTCGGTGAGCAAATGAAGACCCTTTGAAGTCATATTGCATGGTACCCATTCCACGGGTCTCAACTCTCCAGGTTTAAGGGATTCTTCCTTCAGCTAAAACATGCATGTGGAACCCAGAGTATGATCAACCGTGTGATCGGGAGACGTGTTCCAATATGTCTCAGTTCTCGTCTCCTGGTACTCAGGTGCAACATTCCAGACGCTTTACTAACTCTCTCCCGAGTTGGAGAGTCAGTGCCTTTAACCTCCTGTTCGGTCCAGTTTGCAATTTCTGCGGAAGATGAACAGGAATAGGGAGAACCAATGAGAGACTAGCTGGAGGTGTCTGGACGGGCAAATTTAACTCTCATTTCCCACCAGGAAGAGGAATTAACCAAAGGCTCAGCGTGCCGTGCCGGAACCAGATTAGAGCCTGAAGCAACCCTGCGGTGTTGCGGCCAGCTCACAAGAAAGCGAGTTGAAGAAAGGAGCTCAGGGGCACTGTAATTCACAAACCTGCAGAGTTATAAATGACAGCTATCGTCCAAAAATATACTGAAGTAAGGCTGCCAAGAGGACTTGAAAGCGGGGCAGAATTGCAGGAAACCGATTTCAGGAGGTAGACTGGAATTGCATTTAAAGCATAGGAAAAGAGGCAGAACGTCCAAAATGATGCACTTGGCCAAAAAGGGCGTATGCGGTTTTTCCTGAATATATTCAGGAAAAAACGCATACGCCCTTTTTGGCCAAGCAAGCAATCTTGCAAAGGAAATCTGCACTACAATGAAGTCTCACTTCCCCGGGTGAAAAGGGCCATCTGAATAAAGTGTAAAATCCAGAAAGGCAGGACAGGCCATGGAGAACTGGGAGCCTTGTTATGCTGACGGGCGGAATGTAAATAGCCAACAGCCACTCTGGAGAAGTGTATGGCGTTTCCTGATACATCTAAAAAACAAAGCAACAGTGCCTAGGGCACTTCCACTTATGGTCCTATAGGTTAGGGAAATTAAAATCAAAAAGGCACAGCCACCCCAAAGTTTGGGACAGCTCTGTTTTCAACAACCTCGTTTACGGTACAAGTTCAATATCGCAGATAGTGAAAAATGGATAAAGATATGTTGGTACTTACGTACAATGCAATATCACTCAGCAATGAAATCTATGTCATCAGGCCCATAGCAGCATAATGAGTGGATTCAGGTATGATGACTCTAACTGAAATAAGTCACACAGAAAAAGAAACATCATAAGATATCAGTAATACACGGAATGTAAACTTGGCTACACAGGAACTGGATTACAAAACAGAACAGGGTCTCAAATGTAGAAAACCAACTTATGCTTGCTTAAGGGGAAAGGTGAGTTGGGGTGCTGCATAAAACCAGAGATTGAAATGAGCACAGATAAAGTTCCTTAAGCCAAATATGTAATAGACAAGAGCTACTCCTTGCTCAACGAAATGGACTCAACATCCCATATTAAACGCCTAAGAATGTAACTGACTAGTAAGTATCGTAAAACGTATGGATCACTATGTCTCAGTAAGAGAATCAAGCGTGTGTACAGGGGCATAAACACAGCAGTGATAGGATTGGAGAGGTTCGGTGAGCAAATGAAGACCCTTTGAAGTCATATTGCATGGTACCCATTCCACGGGTCTCAACTCACCAGGTTTAAGGGATTCTTCCTTCAGCTAAATCATGCATGTGGAACCCAGAGTATGATCAACCGTGTGATCGGGAGACGTGTTCCAATATGTCTCAGTTCTCGTCCCCTGGTACTCGGGTACAACATTCCAGACGCTTTACTAACACTCTCCCGACTTGGAGAGTCAGGGCCTTTAACCTCCTGTTTGGCCCAGTTTGCAATTTCTGCGGAAGATGAACAGGAATAGGGAGAACCAATGAGAGACTAGCTGGAGGTGTCTGGACGGGCAAATTTAACTCTCATTTCCCACCAGGAAGAGGAATTAACCAAAGGCTCAGCGTGCCGTGCCGGAACCAGATTAGGGCCTGAAGCAATCCTGCGTTGTTGCGGCCATCTCACAAGAAAGCCAGTTGAAGAAAGGAGCTCAGGGGCACTGTAATTCACAAACCTGCAGAGTTATAAATGACAGCTATCGTCCAAAAATATACTGAAGTAAGGCTGCCAAGAGGACTTGAAAGCGGGGCAGAATTGCAGGAAACCGATTTCAGGAGGTACACTGGAATTGCATTTAAAGCATAGGAAAAGAGGCAGAACGTCGACAATGATGCAGTTGGCCAAAAAGGGCGTATGCATTTTTTCCTGAATATATTCAGGAAAAAACGCATACGCACTTTTTGGCCAACCAAGCAAGCTTGCAAAGTATATCTGCACTACAGTGAAGTCTCACTTCCCCCTGGTCAAAAGGGCCATCTGAAAAAAGTGTAAAATCCAGAAAGGCAGGACAGGCCATGGAGAACTGGGAGCCTTGTTATGCTGATGGGCGGGATGTAAATTGCCAACAGCCACTCGGGAGAAGTGTATGGTGTTTCCTGAAACATCTAAGAAACAAAACAACAGAGCCTAGGGCACTTCCACTTATGGTCCTATAGCTTAGCGAAATTAAAATCAAAAAGACACAGCCACCCCAAAGTTTGGGATGGCTCTGTTTACAAGAACCTTGTTTACGGTACAAGTACAATATCGCAGAAAGTGAAAAATGGATAAAGAAGTTGTGGTACTTACGTACAATGCAATATCACTCAGCAATGAAATCTATGTCATCAGGCCCGTAGCAGCATAATGAGTGGATTCAGGTATGATGATTCTAACTGAAATAAGTCACACAGAAAAAGAAACATCATAAGATATCACTAATACAAGGAATATAAACTTGGCTACACAGGAACTGGATTACAAAAGAGAACAGGGTCTCAAATTTAGAAAACCAACTTATGCTTGCTTAAGGGGAAAGGTGAGTTGGGGTGCTGCATAAAACCAGAGATTGAAATGAGCACAGATAAAGTTCCTTAAGCCAAATATGGAATAGACAAGAGCTACTCCTTGCTCAACGCAATGGACTCAACACCCCATATTAAACGCCTAAGAATGTAGCTGACTAGTAAGTATCTTAAAACCTATAGATTGCTATGTCTCCAAAAGAGAATCAAGAGTGTGTACAGGGGCATGAACGCAGCAGTGATAGGATTGGAGAGGTTCGGTGAGCAAATGAAGACCTTTTGAAGTCACATTGCATGGTACCCATTCCACGGGTCTCAACTCTCCACGTTTAAGGGATTCTTCCTTCAGCTAAAACATGCATGTGGAACCAGAGTATGATCAACCGTGTGATCGGGAGAGGTGTTCAAATATGTCTCAGTTTTCATCCCCTGGTACTCGGGTGCAATATTCCAGACGCTTTACTAACACTCTCCCGACTTGGAGAGTCAGTGCCTTTAACCTCCTGTTTGGCCCAGTTTGCAATTTCTGCAGAAGATGAACAGGAATAGGGAGAACCAATGAGAGACTAGCTGGAGGTGTCTGGACGGGCAAATTTAACTCTCATTTCCCACCAGGAAGAGGAATTAACCAAAGGCTCAGCATGCCGTGCCGGAAAGAGATTAGGGCCTGAAGCTATCCTGCGGTGTTGCGGCCAGCTCACAAGAAAGCGAGTTGAATAAAGGAGCTCAGGGGCACTGTAATTCACAAACCTACAGAGTTATAAATGACAGCTATCGTCCAAAAATATAGTGAAGAAAGGCTGCCAAGAGGACTTGAATGCGGGGCAGAATTGCAGGCAACCGATTTCAGAAGGTAGACAGGAATTGCATTTAAAGCATAGGAAAAGAGGCAGAACGTGGAAAATGATGCACATGGCCAAAAAGGGCGTATGCGTTTTTTCCTGAATATATTCAGGAAAAAACGCATACGCACTTTTTGGCCAACCAAGCAAGCTTGCAAAGGAAATCTGCACCACAATGAAGTCTCACTTCCCCCCGGTCAAAAGGGCCATGTGAAAAAAGTGTAAAATCCAGAAAGGCAGGACAGGCCATGGAGAACTGGGAGCCTTGTTATGCTGATGGGCGGGATGTAAATTGGCAACAGCCACTGGGGAGAAGTCTATGGTGTTTCCTGAAACATCTAAAAAACAAAGCAACAGAGCCTAGGGCACTTCCACTTATGGTCCTATAGCTTAGGGAAATTAAAATCAAAAAGACACAGCCACCCCAAAGTTTGGGACGGCTCTGTTGACAAGAACCTCGTTTACGGTACAAGTTCAATATCGCAGAAAGTGAAAAATGGATAAAGAATTTGTGGTACTTACGTACAATGCAATATCACTCAGCAATGAAATCTATGTCATCAGGCCCGTAGCAGCATAATGAGTGGATTCAGGTATGATGATTCTAACTGAAATAAGTCACACAGAAAAAGAAACATCATAAGATATCACTGATACACGGAATGTAAACTTGGCTACACAGGAACTGGATTACAAAACAGAAGAGGGTCTCAAATTTAGAAAACCAACTTATGCTTGCTTAAGGGGAAAGGTGAGTTGGGGTGCTGCATAAAACCAGAGATTGAAATGAGCACAGATAAAGTTCCTTAAGCCAAATATGGAGTAGACAAGAGCTACTCCTTGCTCAACGAAATGGACTCAACACCCCATATTAAACGCCTAAGAATGCACCTGACTAGTAAGTATCTTAAAACCTATGGATTGCTATGTCTCCGAAAGAGAATCAAGCGTGTGTACAGGGGCATAAACGCAGCAGTGATAGGATTGGAGAGGTTCGGTGAGCAAATGAAGACCCTTTGAAGTCATATTGCATGGTACCCATTCCACGGGTCTCAACTCTCCAGGATTAAGGGATTCTTCCTTCAGCTAAAACATGCATGTGGAACCCAGAGTATGATCAACCGTGTGATCGGGAGACGTGTTCAAATATGTCTCAGTTTTCATCCCCTGGTACTCAGGTGCAATATTCCAGACGCTTTACTAACACTCTCCCGACTTGGAGAGTCAGTGCCTTTAACCTCCTGTTTGGCCCAGTTTGCAATTTCTGCAGAAGATGAACAGGAATAGGGAGAACCAATGAGAGACTAGCTGGAGGTGTCTGGACGGGCAAATTTAACTCTCATTTCCCAGCAGGAAGAGGAATTAACCAAAGGCTCAGCGTGCCGTGCTGGAACCAGATTAGGGCCTGAAGCAATCCTGCGGTGTTGCGGCCAGCTCACAAGAAAGCAAGTTGAAGAAAGGAGCTCAGGGGCACTGTAATTCACAAACCTGCAGAGTTATAAATGACAGCTATCGTCCAAAAATATACTGAAGTAAGGCTGCCAAGAGGACTTGAAAGCGGGGCAGAATTGCAGGAAACCGATTTCAGGAGGTAGACTGGAATTGCATTTAAAGCATAGGAAAAGAGGCAGAACGTCCACAATGATGCACTTGGACAAATAGGGCGTATGCGGTTTTTCCTGAATATATTCAGGAAAAAACACATACGCCCTTTTTGCCCAAGCAAGCAATCTTGCAAAGGAAATCTGCACTACAATGAAGTCTCACTTCCCCTGGTGAAAAGGGCCATCTGAATAAAGTGTAAAATCCAGAAAGGCAGGACAGGCCATGGAGAACTGGGAGCCTTGTTATGCTGATGGGCGGGATGTAAATTGCCAACAGCCACTCCGGAGAAGTGTATGGCGTTTCCTGAAACATCTAAAAAACAAAGCAACAGAGCCTAGGGCACTTCCACTTATGGTCCTATAGCTTAGGGAAATTAAAATCAAAAAGACACAGCCACCCCAAAGTTTGGGACGGCTCTGTTTTCAAGAACCTCGTTTACGGTACAAGTTCAATATCGCAGATAGTGAAAAATGGATAAAGATATGTTGGTACTTACGTACAATGCAATATCACTCAGCAATGAAATCTATGTCATCAAGCCCGCAGCAGCATAATGAGTGGATTCAGGTATGATGATTCTAACTGAAATAAGTCACACAGAAAAAGAAACATCATAAGATATCACTAATACACGGAATGTAAACTTGGCTACACAGGAACTGAATTACAAAACAGAACAGGGTCTCAAATTTAGAAAACCAACTTATGCTTTCTTAAGGGGAAAGGTGAGTTGGGGTGCTGCATAAAACCAGAGATTGAAATGAGCACAGATAAAGTTCCTTAAGCTAAATATGGAATAGACAAGAGCTACCTCTTGTTCAACGAGATGGACTCAACACCCCATATTAAACGCCTAAGAATGTAGCTGATTAGTAAGTATCTTAAAACCTATGGATTGCTATTTTCCGAAAGAGAATCAAGCGTGTGTACAGGGGCATAAACGCAGCAGTGATAGGATTGGAGAGGTTCGGTGAGCAAATGAATACCCTTTGAAGTCATATTGCATGGTACCCATTCCACGGGTCTCAGCTCTCCAGGTTTAAGGGATTCTTCCTTCAGGTAAAACATGCATGTGGAACCCAGAGTATGATCAACCGTGTGATCGGGAGACGTGTTCAAATATGTCTCAGTTGTCGTCCCCTGGTACTCGGGTGCAACATTCCAGACGCTTTACTAACACTCTCCCGAATTGGAGAGTCAGTGCCTTTAACCTGCTGTTTGGCCCAGTTTAAAATTTCAGTGGAAGATGAACAGGAATAGGGAGAACCAATGAGACACTATCTGGAGGTTTCTGGATGGGCAAATTTAACTCTCATTTCCCACCAGGAAGAGGAATTAACCAAAGGCTCAGCATGCCGTGCCGGAAAGAGATTAGGGCCTGAAGCTATCCTGCGGTGTTGCGGCCAGCTCACAAGAAAGCGAGTTGAATAAAGGAGCTCAGGGGCACTGTAATTCACAAACCTACAGAGTTATAAATGACAGCTATCGTCCAAAAATATAGTGAAGAAAGGCTGCCAAGAGGACTTGAATGCGGGGCAGAATTGCAGGCAACCGATTTCAGAAGGTAGACTGGAATTGCATTTAAAGCATAGGAAAAGAGGCAGAACGTGGAAAATGATGCACTTGGCCAAAAAGGGCGTATGCGTTTTTTCCTGAATATATTCAGGAAAAAACGCATACGCACTTTTTGGCCAACCAAGCAAGCTTGCAAAGGAAATCTGCACCACAATGAAGTCTCACTTCCCCCCGGTCAAAAGGGCCATCTGAAAAAAGTGTAAAATCCAGAAAGGCAGGACAGGCCATGGAGAACTGGGAGCCTTGTTATGCTGATGGGCGGGAGGTAAATTGCCAACAGCCACTGGGGAGAAGTCTATGGTGTTTCCTGAAACATCTAAAAAACAAAGCAACAGAGCCTAGGGCACTTCCACTTATGGTCCTATAGCTTAGGGAAATTAAAATCAAAAACACACAGCCACCCCAAACTTTGGGACGGCTCTGTTTACAAGAACCTCGTTTACGGTACAAGTTCAATATCGCAGAAAGCGAAAAATGGATAAAGAAATTGAGGTACTTACGTACAATGCAGTATCACTCAGCACTGACATCTATGTCATCAGGCCCGTAGCAGCATAATGAGTGGATTCAGGTATGATGATTCTAACTGAAATAAGTCACACAGAAAAAGAAACGTCATAAGATATCACTAATACAGGGAATGTCAACTTGGCTACACAGGAACTGGAGTAGAAAACAGAACAGGGTCTCAAATTTAGAAAACCAACTTATGCTTGCTTAAGGGGAAAGGTGAGTTGGGGTGCTGCATAAAACCAGAGATTGAAATGAGCACAGATAAAGTTCCTTAAGCCAAATATGGAATAGACAAGAGCTACTCCTTGCTCAACGAAATGGACTCAACACCCCATATTAAACGCCTAAGAATGTACCTGACAAGTAAGTATCTTAAAACCTATGGATTGCTATGTCTCCGAAAGAGAATCAAGCGTGTGTACAGGGGCATAAACGCAGGAGTGATAAGATTGGAGAGGTTCGGTGAGCAAATGAAGACCCTTTGAAGTCATATTGCATGGTACCCATTCCACGGGTCTCAACTCACCAGGTTTAAGGGATTCTTTCTTCAGCTAAAACATGCATGTTGAAGCCAGAGTATGATCAAGCATGTGATCGGGAGACGTGTTCAAATATGTCTCAGTTCTCCTCCCCTGGTACTCGGGTGCAACATTCCATACGCTTTACTAATGCTCTCCCGACTTGGAGAGTCAGTTCCTTTAACCTCCTGTTTGGCCCAGTTTGCAATTTCTGCAGAAGATGAACAGGAATAGGGAGAACCAATGAGACACTAGCTGGAGGTGTCTGGACGGGTAAATTTAGCTCTCATTTCCCACCAGGAAGAGGAATTAACCAAAAGCTCAGTGTGCCGTACCGGATCCAGATTAGGGCCTGAAGCAATCCTGCGATATTGCGGCCAGCTCACAAGAAAGCGAATTGAAGAAAGGAGCTCAGGGGCACTGTAATTCACAAACCTGCAGAGTTATAAATGACAGCTATCGTCCAAAAATATACTGAAGTAAGGCTGCCAAGAGGACTTGAAAGCGGGGCAGAATTGCAGGAAACCGATTTCAGGAGGTAGACTGGAATTGCATTTAAAGCATAGGAAAAGAGGCAGAACGTCCACAATGATGCACTTGGCCAAAAAGGGCGTATGCATTCCTTCCTGAATATATTCAGGAAAGAACGCATACGCCCTTTTTGGCCAACCAAGCAAGCTTGCAAAGGAAATCTGCACCACAATGAAGTCCCACTTCCCCAGGTCAAAAGGGCCATCTGAAAAAAGTGTAAAATCCAGAAAGGCAGGACAGGCCATGGAGAACTGGGAGCCTTGTTATGCTGATGGGCGGGATGTAAATTGCCAACAGCCACTCTGGAGAAGTGTATGGAGTTTCCTGAAACAGTTAAAAAACAAAGCAACAGAGCCTAGGGCACTTCCACTTATGGTCCTATAGCTTAGGGAAACTAAAATCAAAAAGACACAGCCACCCCAATGTTTGGGATGGCTCTGTTTACAAGAACCTCGTTAACGGTACAAGTTCAATATCGCAGAAAATGAAAAATGGATAAAGAAGTTGTGGTACTTACGTACAATGCAATATCACTCAGCAATGAAATCTATGTCATCAAGCCCGCAGCAGCATAATGAGTGGATTCAGGTATGATGATTCTAACTGAAATAAGTCACACAGAAAAAGAAACATCATAAGATATCACTAATACACGGAATGTAAACTTGGCTACACAGGAACTGGATTACAAAACAGAAGAGGGTCTCAAATTTAGAAAACCAACTTATGCTTGCTTAAGGGGAAAGGTGAGTTGGGGTGCTGCATAAAACCAGAGATTGAAATGAGCACAGATAAAGTTCCTTAAGCCAAATATGGAGTAGACAAGAGCTACTCCTTGCTCAACGAAATGGACTCAACACCCCATATTAAACGCCTAAGAATGCACCTGACTAGTAAGTATCTTAAAACCTATGGATTGCTATGTCTCCGAAAGAGAATCAAGCGTGTGTACAGGGGCATAAACGCAGCAGTGATAGGATTGGAGAGGTTCGGTGAGCAAATGAAGACCCTTTGAAGTCATATTGCATGGTACCCATTCCACGGGTCTCAACTCTCCAGGATTAAGGGATTCTTCCTTCAGCTAAAACATGCATGTGGAACCCAGAGTATGATCAACCGTGTGATCGGGAGACGTGTTCAAATATGTCTCAGTTTTCATCCCCTGGTACTCAGGTGCAATATTCCAGACGCTTTACTAACACTCTCCCGACTTGGAGAGTCAGTGCCTTTAACCTCCTGTTTGGCCCAGTTTGCAATTTCTGCAGAAGATGAACAGGAATAGGGAGAACCAATGAGAGACTAGCTGGAGGTGTCTGGACGGGCAAATTTAACTCTCATTTCCCAGCAGGAAGAGGAATTAACCAAAGGCTCAGCCTGCCGTGCTGGAACCAGATTAGGGCCTGAAGCAATCCTGCGGTGTTGCGGCCAGCTCACAAGAAAGCGAGTTGAAGAAAGGAGCTCAGGGGCACTGTAATTCACAAACCTGCAGAGTTATAAATGACAGCTATCGTCCAAAAATATACTGAAGTAAGGCTGCCAAGAGGACTTGAAAGCGGGGCAGAATTGCAGGAAACCGATTTCAGGAGGTAGACTGGAATTGCATTTAAAGCATAGGAAAAGAGGCAGAACGTCCACAATGATGCACTTGGACAAATAGGGCGTATGCGGTTTTTCCTGAATATATTCAGGAAAAAACACATACGCCCTTTTTGCCCAAGCAAGCAATCTTGCAAAGGAAATCTGCACTACAATGAAGTCTCACTTCCCCGGGTGAAAAGGGCCATCTGAATAAAGTGTAAAATCCAGAAAGGCAGGACAGGCCATGGAGAACTGGGAGCCTTGTTATGCTGATGGGCGGGATGTAAATTGCCAACAGCCACTCCGGAGAAGTGTATGGCGTTTCCTGAAACATCTAAAAAACAAAGCAACAGAGCCTAGGGCACTTCCACTTATGGTCCTATAGCTTAGGGAAATTAAAATCAAAAAGACACAGCCACCCCAAAGTTTGGGACGGCTCTGTTTTCAAGAACCTCGTTTACGGTACAAGTTCAATATCGCAGATAGTGAAAAATGGATAAAGATATGTTGGTACTTACGTACAATGCAATATCACTCAGCAATGAAATCTATGTCATCAAGCCCACAGCAGCATAATGAGTGGATTCAGGTATGATGATTCTAACTGAAATAAGTCACACAGAAAAAGAAACATCATAAGATATCACTAATACACGGAATGTAAACTTGGCTACACAGGAACTGAATTACAAAACAGAACAGGGTCTCAAATTTAGAAAACCAACTTATGCTTTCTTAGGGGAAAGGTGAGTTGGGGTGCTGCATAAAACCAGAGATTGAAATGAGCACAGATAAAGTTCCTTAAGCTAAATATGGAATAGACAAGAGCTACCTCTTGTTCAAAGAGATGGACTCAACACCCCATATTAAACGCCTAAGAATGTAGCTGATTAGTAAGTATCTTAAAACCTATGGATTGCTATTTCTCCGAAAGAGAATCAAGCGTGTGTACAGGGGCATAAACGCAGCAGTGATAGGATTGGAGAGGTTCGGTGAGCAAATGAATACCCTTTGAAGTCATATTGCATGGTACCCATTCCACGGGTCTCAGCTCTCCAGGTTTAAGGGATTCTTCCTTCAGGTAAAACATGCATGTGGAACCCAGAGTATGATCAACCGTGTGATCGGGAGACGTGTTCAAATATGTCTCTGTTGTCGTCCCCTGGTACTCGGGTGCAACATTCCAGACGCTTTACTAACACTCTCCCGAGTTGGAGAGACAGTGCCTTTAACCTCCTGTTTGGCCCAGTTTAAAATTTCAGCGGAAGATGAACAGGAATAGGGAGAACCAATGAGAGACTAGCTGGAGGTGTCTGGACGGGCAAATTTAACTCTCATTTCCCACCAGGAAGAGGAATTAACCAAAGGCTCAGCATGCCGTGCCGGAAAGAGATTAGGGCCTGAAGCTATCCTGCGGTGTTGCGGCCAGCTCACAAGAAAGCGAGTTGAATAAAGGAGCTCAGGGGCACTGTAATTCACAAACCTACAGAGTTATAAATGACAGCTATCGTCCAAAAATATAGTGAAGAAAGGCTGCCAAGAGGACTTGAATGCGGGGCAGAATTGCAGGCAACCGATTTCAGAAGGTAGACTGGAATTGCATTTAAAGCATAGGAAAAGAGGCAGAACGTGGAAAATGATGCACTTGGCCAAAAAGGGCGTATGCGTTTTTTCCTGAATATATTCAGGAAAAAACGCATACACACTTTTTCGCCAACCAAGCAAGCTTGCAAAGGAAATCTGCACCACAATGAAGTCTCACTTCCCCCCGGTCAAAAGGGCCATCTGAAAAAAGTGTAAAATCCAGAAAGGCAGGACAGGCCATGGAGAACTGGGAGCCTTGTTATGCTGATGGGCGGGATGTAAATTGGCAACAGCCACTGGGGAGAAGTCTATGGTGTTTCCTGAAACATCTAAAAAACAAAGCAACAGAGCCTAGGGCACTTCCACTTATGGTCCTATAGCTTAGGGAAATTAAAATCAAAAAGACACAGCCACCCCAAAGTTTGGGACGGCTCTGTTTACAAGAACCTCGTTTAGGGTACAAGTTCAATATCACAGAAAGTGAAAAATGGATAAAGAATTTGTGGTACTTACGTACAATGCAATATCACTCAGCAATGAAATCTATGTCATCAGGCCCGTAGCAGCATAATGAGTGGATTCAGTATGATGATTCTAACTGAAATAAGTCACACAGAAAAAGAAACATCATAAGATATCACTAATACACGGAATGTAAACTTGGCTACACAGGAACTGGATTACAAAACAGAAGAGGGTCTCAAATTTAGAAAACCAACATGCTTGCTTAAGGGGAAAAGTGAGTTGGGGAGCTGCAGAAAACCAGAGATTGAAATGAGCACAGATAAAGTTCCTTAATCCAAATATGGAATAGACAAGAGCTACTCCTTGCTCAACGAAATGGACTCAACACCCCATATTAAACGCCTAAGAATGCACCTGACTAGTAAGTATCTTAAAACCTATGGATTGCTATGTCTCCAAAAGAGAATCAAGCGTGTGTACAGGGGCATAAACGCAGCAGTGATAGGATTGGAGAGGTTCGGTGAGCAAATGAATACCCTTTGAAGTCATATTGCATGGTACCCATTCCACGGGTCTCAGCTCTCCAGGTTTAAGAGATTCTTCCTTCAGGTAAAACATGCATGTGGAACCCAGAGTATGATCAACCGTGTGATCGGGAGACGTGTTCAAATATGTCTCAGTTGTCGTCCCCTGGTACTCGGGTGCAACATTCCAGACGCTTTACTAACACTCTCCCGAGTTGGAGAGTCAGTGCCTTTAACCTCCTGTTTGGCCCAGTTTAAAATTTCAGCGGAAGATGAACAGGAATAGGGAGAACCAATGAGAGACTAGCTGGAGGTGTCTGGACGGGCAAATTTAACTCTCATTTCCCACCAGGAAGAGGAATTAACCAAAGGCTCAGCATGCCGTGCCGGAAAGAGATTAGGGCCTGAAGCTATCCTGCGGTGTTGCGGCCAGCTCACAAGAAAGCGAGTTGAATAAAGGAGCTCAGGGGCACTGTAATTCACAAACCTACAGAGTTATAAATGACAGCTATCGTCCAAAAATATAGTGAAGAAAGGCTGCCAAGAGGACTTGAATGCGGGGCAGAATTGCAGGCAACCGATTTCAGAAGGTAGACTGGAATTGCATTTAAAGCATAGGAAAAGAGGCAGAACGTGGAAAATGATGCACTTGGCCAAAAAGGGCGTATGCGTTTTTTCCTGAATATATTCAGGAAAAAACGCATACACACTTTTTCGCCAACCAAGCAAGCTTGCAAAGGAAATCTGCACCACAATGAAGTCTCACTTCCCCCCGGTCAAAAGGGCCATCTGAAAAAAGTGTAAAATCCAGAAAGGCAGGACAGGCCATGGAGAACTGGGAGCCTTGTTATGCTGATGGGCGGGATGTAAATTGGCAACAGCCACTGGGGAGAAGTCTATGGTGTTTCCTGAAACATCTAAAAAACAAAGCAACAGAGCCTAGGGCACTTCCACTTATGGTCCTATAGCTTAGGGAAATTAAAATCAAAAAGACACAGCCACCCCAAAGTTTGGGACGGCTCTGTTTACAAGAACCTCGTTTAGGGTACAAGTTCAATATCACAGAAAGTGAAAAATGGATAAAGAATTTGTGGTACTTACGTACAATGCAATATCACTCAGCAATGAAATCTATGTCATCAGGCCCGTAGCAGCATAATGAGTGGATTCAGTATGATGATTCTAACTGAAATAAGTCACACAGAAAAAGAAACATCATAAGATATCACTAATACACGGAATGTAAACTTGGCTACACAGGAACTGGATTACAAAACAGAAGAGGGTCTCAAATTTAGAAAACCAACATGCTTGCTTAAGGGGAAAAGTGAGTTGGGGAGCTGCAGAAAACCAGAGATTGAAATGAGCACAGATAAAGTTCCTTAATCCAAATATGGAATAGACAAGAGCTACTCCTTGCTCAACGAAATGGACTCAACACCCCATATTAAACGCCTAAGAATGCACCTGACTAGTAAGTATCTTAAAACCTATGGATTGCTATGTCTCCAAAAGAGAATCAAGCGTGTGTACAGGGGCATAAACGCAGCAGTGATAGGATTGGAGAGGTTCGGTGAGCAAATGAATACCCTTTGAAGTCATATTGCATGGTACCCATTCCACGGGTCTCAGCTCTCCAGGTTTAAGAGATTCTTCCTTCAGGTAAAACATGCATGTGGAACCCAGAGTATGATCAACCGTGTGATCGGGAGACGTGTTCAAATATGTCTCAGTTGTCGTCCCCTGGTACTCGGGTGCAACATTCCAGACGCTTTACTAACACTCTCCCGAGTTGGAGAGTCAGTGCCTTTAACCTCCTGTTTGGCCCAGTTTAAAATTTCAGCGGAAGATGAACAGGAATAGGGAGAACCAATGAGAGACTAGCTGGAGGTGTCTGGACGGGCAAATTTAACTCTCATTTCCCACCAGGAAGAGGAATTAACCAAAGGCTCAGCATGCCGTGCCGGAAAGAGATTAGGGCCTGAAGCTATCCTGCGGTGTTGCGGCCAGCTCACAAGAAAGCGAGTTGAATAAAGGAGCTCAGGGGCACTGTAATTCACAAACCTACAGAGTTATAAATGACAGCTATCGTCCAAAAATATAGTGAAGAAAGGCTGCCAAGAGGACTTGAATGCGGGGCAGAATTGCAGGCAACCGATTTCAGAAGGTAGACTGGAATTGCATTTAAAGCATAGGAAAAGAGGCAGAACGTGGAAAATGATGCACTTGGCCAAAAAGGGCGTATGCGTTTTTTCCTGAATATATTCAGGAAAAAACGCATACACACTTTTTCGCCAACCAAGCAAGCTTGCAAAGGAAATCTGCACCACAATGAAGTCTCACTTCCCCCCGGTCAAAAGGGCCATCTGAAAAAAGTGTAAAATCCAGAAAGGCAGGACAGGCCATGGAGAACTGGGAGCCTTGTTATGCTGATGGGCGGGATGTAAATTGGCAACAGCCACTGGGGAGAAGTCTATGGTGTTTCCTGAAACATCTAAAAAACAAAGCAACAGAGCCTAGGGCACTTCCACTTATGGTCCTATAGCTTAGGGAAATTAAAATCAAAAAGACACAGCCACCCCAAAGTTTGGGACGGCTCTGTTTACAAGAACCTCGTTTAGGGTACAAGTTCAATATCACAGAAAGTGAAAAATGGATAAAGAATTTGTGGTACTTACGTACAATGCAATATCACTCAGCAATGAAATCTATGTCATCAGGCCCGTAGCAGCATAATGAGTGGATTCAGTATGATGATTCTAACTGAAATAAGTCACACAGAAAAAGAAACATCATAAGATATCACTAATACACGGAATGTAAACTTGGCTACACAGGAACTGGATTACAAAACAGAAGAGGGTCTCAAATTTAGAAAACCAACATGCTTGCTTAAGGGGAAAAGTGATTTGGGGAGCTGCAGAAAACCAGAGATTGAAATGAGCACAGATAAAGTTCCTTAAGCCAAATATGGAATAGACAAGAGCTACTCCTTGCTCAACGAAATGGACTCAACACCCCATATTAAACGCCTAAGAATGCACCTGACTAGTAAGTATCTTAAAACCTATGGATTGCTATGTCTCCGAAAGAGAATCAAGCGTGTGTACAGGGGCATAAACGCAGCAGTGATAGGATTGGAGAGGTTCGGTGAGCAAATGAAGACCCTTTGAAGTCATATTGCATGGTACCCATTCCACGGGTCTCAACTCTCCAGGTTTAAGGGATTCTTCCTTCAGCTAAATCATGCATGTGGAACCCAGAGTATGATCAACCGTGTGATCGGGAGATGTGTTCCAATATGTCTCAGTTCTCGTCCCCTGGTACTCGGGTGCAACATTGCAGATGCTTTACTAACACTCTCCCGACTTGGAGAGTCAGTGCCTTTAACCTCCTGTTTGGCCCACTTTGCAATTTCTGCGGAAGATGAACAGGAATAGGGAGAACCAATGAGAGACTAGCTGGAGGTGTCTGGACAGGCAAATTTATCTCTCATTTCCCACCAGGAAGAGGAATTAACCAAAGGCTCAGCGTGCCGAGCCGGAACCAGATTAGGGCCTGAAGCATCCTGCGGTGTTGCAGCCAGCTCACAAGAAAGCGAGTGGAAGAAAGGAGCTCATGGGCACTGTAATTCACAAACCTGCACAGTTATAAATGACAGCTATCGTCCAAAAATATACTGAAGTAAGGCTGCCAAGAGGACTTGAAAGCGGGGCAGAATTGCAGGAAACCAATTTCAGGAGGTACACTGGAATTGCATTTAAAGCATAGGAAAAGAGGCAAAACGTCGACAATGATGCACTTGGCCAAAAAGTGTGTATGCGTTTTTTCCTGAATATATTCAGGAAAAAACGCATACGCCCTTTTTGGCCAACCAAGCAAGCTTGCAAAGGAAATCTGCACTACAATGAAGTCTCACTTCCCCCCGGTCAAAAGGGCCATCTGAAAAAAGTGTAAAATCCAGAAAGGCAGGACAGGCCATGGAGAACTGGGAGCCTTGTTATGCTGACGGGCGGGATGTAAATTGCCAACAGCCACTCGGGAGAAGTGTATGGTGTTTCCTGAAACAGTTAAAAAACAAAGCAACAGAGCCTAGGGCACTTCCACTTATGGTCCTATAGCTTAGGGAAATTAAAATCTAAAAGACACAGCCACCCCAAAGTTTGGGACGGCTCTGTTTTCAAGAACCTCGTTTACGGTACAAGTTCAATATCGCAGATAGTGAAAAATGGATAAAGATATGTTGGTACTTACGTACAATGCAATATCACTCAGCAATGAAATCTATGTCATCAAGCCCGCAGCAGCATAATGAGTGGATTCAGGTATGATGATTCTAACTGAAATAAGTCACACAGAAAAAGAAACATCATAAGATATCACTAATACACGGAATGTAAACTTGGCTACACAGGAACTGAATTACAAAACAGAACAGGGTCTCAAATTTAGAAAACCAACTTATGCTTTCTTAAGGGGAAAGGTGAGTTGGGGTGCTGCATAAAACCAGAGATTGAAATGAGCACAGATAAAGTTCCTTAAGCTAAATATGGAATAGACAAGAGCTACCTCTTGTTCAACGAGATGGACTCAACACCCCATATTAAACGCCTAAGAATGTAGCTGATTAGTAAGTATCTTAAAACCTATGGATTGCTATTTTCCGAAAGAGAATCAAGCGTGTGTACAGGGGCATAAACGCAGCAGTGATAGGATTGGAGAGGTTCGGTGAGCAAATGAATACCCTTTGAAGTCATATTGCATGGTACCCATTCCACGGGTCTCAGCTCTCCAGGTTTAAGGGATTCTTCCTTCAGGTAAAACATTCATGTGGAACCCAGAGTATGATCAACCGTGTGATCGGGAGACGTGTTCAAATATGTCTCAGTTGTCGTCCCCTGGTACTCGGGTGCAACATTCCAGACGCTTTACTAACACTCTCCCGAATTGGAGAGTCAGTGCCTTTAACCTGCTGTTTGGCCCAGTTTAAAATTTCAGTGGAAGATGAACAGGAATAGGGAGAACCAATGAGACACTATCTGGAGGTTTCTGGACGGGCAAATTTAACTCTCATTTCCCACCAGGAAGAGGAATTAACCAAAGGCTCAGCATGCCGTGCCGGAAAGAGATTAGGGCCTGAAGCTATCCTGCGGTGTTGCGGCCAGCTCACAAGAAAGCGAGTTGAATAAAGGAGCTCAGGGGCACTGTAATTCACAAACCTACAGAGTTATAAATGACAGCTATCGTCCAAAAATATAGTGAAGAAAGGCTGCCAAGAGGACTTGAATGCGGGGCAGAATTGCAGGCAACCGATTTCAGAAGGTAGACTGGAATTGCATTTAAAGCATAGGAAAAGAGGCAGAACGTGGAAAATGATGCACTTGGCCAAAAAGGGCGTATGCGTTTTTTCCTGAATATATTCAGGAAAAAACGCATACGCACTTTTTGGCCAACCAAGCAAGCTTGCAAAGGAAATCTGCACCACAATGAAGTCTCACTTCCCCCCGGTCAAAAGGGCCATCTGAAAAAAGTGTAAAATCCAGAAAGGCAGGACAGGCCATGGAGAACTGGGAGCCTTGTTATGCTGATGGGCGGGAGGTAAATTGCCAACAGCCACTCGGGAGAAGTCTATGGTGTTTCCTGAAACATCTAAAAAACAAAGCAACAGAGCCTAGGGCACTTCCACTTATGGTCCTATAGCTTAGGGAAATTAAAATCAAAAACACACAGCCACCCCAAACTTTGGGACGGCTCTGTTTACAAGAACCTCGTTTACGGTACAAGTTCAATATCGCAGAAAGCGAAAAATGGATAAAGAAATTGAGGTACTTACGTACAATGCAGTATCACTCAGCACTGACATCTATGTCATCAGGCCCGTAGCAGCATAATGAGTGGATTCAGGTATGATGATTCTAACTGAAATAAGTCACACAGAAAAAGAAACGTCATAAGATATCACTAATACAGGGAATGTCAACTTGGCTACACAGGAACTGGAGTAGAAAACAGAACAGGGTCTCAAATTTAGAAAACCAACTTATGCTTGCTTAAGGGGAAAGGTGAGTTGGGGTGCTGCATAAAACCAGAGATTGAAATGAGCACAGATAAAGTTCCTTAAGCCAAATATGGAATAGACAAGAGCTACTCCTTGCTCAACGAAATGGACTCAACACCCCATATTAAACGCCTAAGAATGTACCTGACAAGTAAGTATCTTAAAACCTATGGATTGCTATGTCTCCGAAAGAGAATCAAGCATGTGTACAGGGGCATAAACGCAGAAGTGATAAGATTGGAGAGGTTCGGTGAGCAAATGAAGACCCTTTGAAGTCATATTGCATGGTACCCATTCCACGGGTCTCAACTCACCAGGTTTAAGGGATTCTTTCTTCAGCTAAAACATGCATGTTGAAGCCAGAGTATGATCAAGCATGTGATCGGGAGACGTGTTCAAATATGTCTCAGTTCTCCTCCCCTGGTACTCGGGTGCAACATTCCAGACGCTTTACTAACACTCTCCCGACTTGGAGAGTCAGTTCCTTTAACCTCCTGTTTGGCCCAGTTTGCAATTTCTGCAGAAGATGAACAGGAATAGGGAGAACCAATGAGACACTAGCTGGAGGTGTCTGGACGGGTAAATTTAGCTCTCATTTCCCACCAGGAAGAGGAATTAACCAAAAGCTCAGTGTGCCGTACCGGATCCAGATTAGGGCCTGAAGCAATCCTGCGATATTGCGGCCAGCTCACAAGAAAGCGAATTGAAGAAAGGAGCTCAGGGGCACTGTAATTCACAAACCTGCAGAGTTATAAATGACAGCTATCGTCCAAAAATATACTGAAGTAAGGCTGCCAAGAGGACTTGAAAGCGGGGCAGAATTGCAGGAAACCGATTTCAGGAGGTAGACTGGAATTGCATTTAAAGCATAGGAAAAGAGGCAGAACGTCCACAATGATGCACTTGGCCAAAAAGGGCGTATGCGTTCCTTCCTGAATATATTCAGGAAAGAACGCATACGCCCTTTTTGGCCAACCAAGCAAGCTTGCAAAGGAAATCTGCACCACAATGAAGTCTCACTTCCCCCTGGTCAAAAGGGCCATCTGAAAAAAGTGTAAAATCCAGAAAGGCAGGACAGGCCATGGAGAACTGGGAGCCTTGTTATGCTGATGGGTGGGATGTTAATTGCCAACAGCCACTTAGGAGAAGTGTATGGAGTTTCCTGAAACATCTAAGAAACAAAGCAACAGAGCCTAGGGCACTTCCACTTATGGTTCTATAGCTTAGGGAAATTAAAATCAAAAAGACACAGCCACCCCATACTTTGGGACGGCTCTTTTACAGGAACCTCTTCTTCAGCACAAGTTAAATATGCCAGAGAGCAAATAATGGATAAAGAAGTTGCGGTACTTACGTACAACAGAATACCTCTCAGCAATGAAAACTATGTCACCAGGCCCGTACCAGCATAATGAGTGGATTGAGGCACGGTGATTCTAAGTGAAAAAAGTCACACAGAAAAAGAAACATCATAAGGTATCACTAATACATGGAATGTGAACTTGGTTACACATGAACTGAATTACAAAACAGAACAGGGTCTCATGTTTAGAAAACCAACATATGCTTGCTTAAGGGGTAAGGTGAGTTGTGGTGCTGCATAAAAGCAGAGTTTGAAATTAGCACAGATACCGTTCCATAAGCTAAATATGTAATAGACAAGACCTACCCCTTGCTCAACAAAATGGACTCAACAATGAGGTATCACCTCACACCTGGTAGAATGGGCATCATCAGAAAATCTACAAACAAAAAATGTTGGAAATGTGTGGAGAAAAGGAACCCTCTTCCACTATTGTTGGGAATATAAATTGATACATTCACTATGGAGAACAATATGGAGTTTCTTAAGAAACTAACAGTAGAATTACCATAGGATACAGCAATCCCAGTTCTGGACATATACCCAGACAAAACCATAAATCAAAAAGAGACATTCACCGCAATGTTCATTGTATCACTCTTTACAATATCGAGGTAATGGAAGCAACCTAAATGCCCACAGACAGACGAATGCATAAAGCAGTGGTACATATATAAAATGGAATATTACTAAGCCATGAAAAGGAATGAAATTAGGTCATTTGTAGAGACGTCGATGGATCTAGAGACTGTCATACAGAGTGAAGTAAGTCAGAAAGAGAAAAACAAATCTTGTATATTCATGCATATATGTGGAACCTAGAAAAACTGTACAGATTAACCATTTTGCAAGGCATAAATAGAGCAACAGATGTAGACAACAAACGTATGGACAACAAGGGGGGAAAGCTGTTGAGGGGGTTGGTGGTGGGAGGAGTTGAGAGACTGGGATTGGCATGTATACATTTATATGTATAAAATAGATAACCAATAAGAACCTGCTGTATAAAAATATAAAATAAAATTCAAAATTAAAAAGAAATAAAATTTAAAAAATAAAACAGAAAAAACAATTATTCCCTTCACATACATGTATTTATATGAATAAATTATTTCCATGCTTATATCTGTAAGTACAAAAAAGAGGAATAAAATCTACCTTGAACCAAAAACGAAAAAGAGAAAAAAAACACAGAACCCACCAGTTCCACAGAGGAAAACCGTATCAGGGCACTTGCTCCAGTTGTAAACAATTCTGAAGTTGGCCAGTGGTGGGGAATCATCTCCCATTCAGCCAGCAGCCCCCATGCAACAAGCGTCCTCATTGCAAAGCTGGGGCACCGTGCCAAGGCATCTGTGAGTAAACGTGAGCTGAGCCCCAGGCCAGTTGCTGCTGAACTATTCCCACCCGTCCCAGGTAAAACACCTGAATATATACAAGGACTTGAAAGCGTAGAGGAAGGGCCATAGAGCCACACGAGTGACAGCATGCCGGCCGACTTGGTGCCTGCAGGCCAGCCAGGATGGTCCTGGCCCTGGGTGCTCTTCTGGAAGATTTCCATTTCCCTGCCTGAGATACCCGTCCTGTCCCTGCCCCCACTGCTTTTTTCCTTCCTCACCTCTGCCCAGGGAGAAATTCCAGCAGCAGGTATGGGTGACACATCCTCTTCTTTAGCAGGTGGCAGCCTGACAACTGCTGCAGAAAGTCCAGCAGAGCCCCACTCACACTGGGCCACCCACAAAGCCGTGGCCTCTCACTCCCTCCCACCAGCCCAGCCCCGAGACTGCTGACAGGGCAGAGAAAATGGCGTCAGGCACGGCTGCAGGGCCTCTTGCTGCCTGGAGTGGTATTTATATTGATCTCAACCCAGGCACACCTGGGGAGGGCTGGCCGGCACGGTAAGGCTGCCCAGGTCAGTCAATCATCACCCCTCAGGGGCTCACAGTTGCAGAAAATGGAACTTGCTGAACCGGCCAGGTCCAAGGAACAGGTGTGGGCTCCTGAGAGTCAGGATAGACAAGGGGCTGCAGCTTTGGCTTGTTTTCTAATCATTTTATCTGGCCCATGAGTGGGAGACAACTTCAAGAAAACCCTCTCCTAATGAGAGGAACCCTGGAGTCAGGGAGAGGAGGGGTGGGTGGTGGTTGGAGACAGAGGCCTGGTGCCCCGGGTGCAGTGGAAGTCTCTGGAAGACCAGGTGGAGGGAGGCCGCACAGAGTGATGCCCAGGGTCACAGACCTGTCGCAGCTGCTGTTTGTTAGTTCAAGTCCTGCTCTGAGGTGCTCTGTGTCAGCTCTGAGCGACAGGTGAGCTGGGGGTGCTCTGCAATGAGGGCTATGTGCACGGTTCCTGTGTGCCCAGCCCTGCCATGGTACCTGCAAGGGTAGCTCTGTATCCTGGGAGGGGCCTGACCATGAGAGCCCCGTGGGCTGGGGTGGGGGTGGGGTACCTGCCCAGGTGACCTCCATATTCTGGGATTGGTCTGACCACGAGAGCCCCATGGGCTGCTGGGGACCTGGTAAAGGATGTCAGGACAGTCAGTGAAGCCACCGAGGATATACCTCCAGCTGCTCCTAATTCCTACACCCTGCTGGTCATTCTACCAACCACCAGGACATGGTATTCTGTATTAGTCTTCAATGATGCCTTCTTTTGTATTCCATTAGTCCCAGAGTCACAAGAAATTTTGGCTTGTGAGTGGCAGGACTCAACATACAACTAAAACAATACTTCCGGGCCGTCTTGCCCCAAGGGTGCAAAAATTCCCACACCATCTTTGGGGAAAGCTTAGCTAAAGACCTAAAAGTTCTACCTCTGGAAAAGGAAACCCTCCTTCAGTACACAGACGACATTCTGATCGCCAGCCCTACTAAGGAGGCCTCTGAACTACCAAGCCAATAAAGGATAGAAGTTGTCCAAGAAAAAGCTCAAATATCACAGACTGCGGTGACCTGCCTGGGCTTCGTTCTCACAGAAGGTCGGAGAAGCCCATCCCAGGAAAGGGAAGAAACCATTTTCAGCCTTACCCCTTTCTAAAACTAGAAGACAGCTTAGGGGTTCCTGGGGAGGCCAGGGTTTGCTGCTTCTGGATCCCTAACTACAGTCTACTAGCTGGGCCTCTATATGAAACACTGAAAGGAAAAGATGATGATCCTTTTGAATAGAATCCAGAAGTGGCCTTTCAAGAATGGAAAGAGCAGTCAATTGAGACCCTTGCCCTGGAACTCCCTAATTTAGCTAAACCCTTTGACCTTTACATTCCCGGTGAAAGGTGAATCGCCATTGGAGAATTAGTGCAAAAACTGGGACCACTTGAAATGGAACAATGCAAGAATGCCATCCAGGTAGGATAAACTACGGGCACCAAGGGGCTTGGCCCACTGCCACATCTGGCCAAGATACTGGCGGTATCTAAAAACCTGGAAATCAGCAGCCCAAAAGGCCACCTCCCTCCTAAGGGAAAAGGACCCCACGTGGTGATCCTAACCACCAACCATGCCCTGAAGTTGCAGGGTTCGCTCCGTGGGCACACCAACCTCGAGTGAGGAGGCCCTCCAACTCCAACATCCAGAGAGATAACCGGGGGCAACAGGGCACCATGACGACTCGTGTGAACATCACTTGACCTGGAGTTTCTCTCATAAAACAACAAGAGTGTGTCCCAAAAGAGTAGACTACTGCTTGCAGGACTTACTGCACGCAGAGGGGAGCTAATAATCTTGGCGGGGGAACCGTATATCACACTGTCACCATAGAAAAGCCTACAGACACCGTGATGATGGTGGCCAATAAGACCAGCTGGACCCCTGTTTACTTCAAAAGGCTGTTGGCTCAGTGGCCATCATGGTCCTTGATCACCACTGACCCTGGACTGCCTGGGAGTTGAGCGGGCAGGGCTCTGACACCTGGTGCTGTTTGTACGTTAATTCAGGGGCCTAATTGAAGAAAGCGCAGACTACTGGTCAGAGCATCTAGGCTGGCAGAAACGGTCAGCCTAAGGTGGCCGAACAAATGTGGGGCGGGGTGAAACCGGCCCCCACAGCGTCTCTGCACATCTCTTTCCTGGACCCTTAAAGGTCATTAGAATCTATAACACTTCCAATGCTGGTGCTCAGGTGGACGAGCAGGGAGGCAGGGGGCCTGGGGACAATCAACGTCACCTGGAGGCTGCTGGGGAGAAGCTCTGACCCTCGCCCCCGGGTATGAGGGCTCCCAACTCAGCACTCAGCAGTTACAGAAGAAGGGTCTGCACCCTCAGCACTCCAAGAATGAGGAACGGGACAAAAGGCAGAGGAGGGGTTTGTCCCCAGCAAAGCCCATTAAAAATCCCTGGGAGATAAAAATAGAATCTGGGCAATAAAGTCAAGTCTAACCTTTTTTATCCTTTGTGCTTTGTCTAATTTCATGTGCTCCTAGGGTCCCGCATGCAGAGGTTCCACACCCGGCACTTCAGACCAGATTTCCTAGTGCAGAATGGCTGGGACGACACCTCAGCTCCTGGGGCCCAGTGCAGACTCCGCGATATAGAGCCTGAGCTGCAGCCAACCCGGCCCTCGAGAGCTCCGCCCCCTCCCTCCCACTGACTCTGACAGGATCTCTACACAACAGCCCAGCCCACAGCCCACGGGGTAGTGCATGCTCTCACTTCTCCATTCTCTGATCAAAATATAAAGTTTCCTTTGCTTGTGAACCAAACTCAGTCTCGATCTGTTGGCCCCAATGACACTGGGCAGGGGGACACTTGTTGGGGTCCACTCTGGAGGATCAGTAACAGAAACTGAGACTATTGTAACCTCAATGAACAGATGTGTGAGCCAAACTGTAGTTAACATAGAACAGTGTATAAGGCTCGGGTAAAATAAGATGTTTCTAACACTTCCATTTGATATTTCCATCACTTTATTATAAGCAAGTTCAGTGAAAAGGTTTGTCTTATTTGTCAGGTCAATATTAGAGAAACGAAGTGATTTCTTTCCAAGGATGTACATCTAATAATCTTGGTTAAAGCTTCAATCTTGTTTTAAATGCTTTTCCATTGAAAATGATACCTCTCTTTCAGCTCCCCCATTTCTGAGAAGTATAAAATCTTATAATTTATTATTACCAAAGGGGAAAGGTGGGAGGAGGGATAAATTAACAGTTTGGGATTAACACATACACACTGCTATGTATAAAATAGATCATCAACAAGGAACTACTGTATAGCACAGGGAACTACACTCAACATTTTGCAATAAGCTATAAGGGGAAATAATCTGGAAAAGAATAGATATTTTTATTGTCATTGTCATCTATCAATGACAGTTAAAGTGTAACCTAAGGGAAGCTGGTGGTGAGTGCTTCTGACCCTGAAGACTTCAATCACCTAAAGTTTGGACTCTGCCTACTTCCCAAGGCCCTTAATGAACATATGTGTAGCCGTAGCTTAAAAAATTCCCCAGTTTGGGTTTTGGGCAGACACTGATTTTGAAAAAGCCCTGGTGTTCTCCTTACATGAATGGGACTCTTCCTACTGCTAAAACATGTCTGTCACACCCAGAGGATGGTATACCGTCTGATCGGGAAGAGTTTGGAAAAGGCATCTCATCTCCTCATCTCCTGGTGCTCGGGTTCACCCCTCCAGCGTCTTTACTAACAGTCTCCCCACTTGGAGATGTCAGCACTGTCAACATCCTGTTGCGTACAGTTTGGAATTTGTCCAGAGGATGAAGCGGAAGGATGAGGAACAATGAGAGACAAGTCCTAGGTGTTCAGACAGGCACATGTCACTCTAATTTCCAACCAGGAAGACGAATTGACCAAAGGCTAGGGTTGCCCATGGAAACAGTATAGGGCTTGAGGAAATCCCGCTGCTTTGTGGCCAGTTCCCATAAACACAAGTTGAACAATGGAACTCGGGGGCAGTAAAATTCACGAAACTGCAGAGTTGAAAATATCCATCACTGAAAAATGTCTTGAGGAAAGTCAGAGAAAAGGACTTGTAAGCAAGGGAGAATGGCAGGAAAGGGATCTGAGGAGGTAGAAAGGACTCGCCATTAAGCACGAGAAAAGGAGCTGAACATTGCCAACATTGCAGTTGGCCAAAAAGGGTGTATGCGTTTTTTTCTGTATATATTCAAGAAAAGGGCATACACTTTTTTAGCCAAGCAAACAGGTGGGCACTGGAAGTCAATACTACAAAAGATATCACTTCGCATCAGTCAGAAGAGCCATCCTCATAAAGCGTAAACAACAGAAATGCAGGACAGGGCAAGAAGAGGGAGCCCTGTGAGACTTATAGTGGAAATGTATATTGCCAACGGCCATTCTGGAGAAGTGTATTGTGTTTACTAAAGCATCTAAAAAATGAGCTACAGAGCATAGGGCACTTGCACTCATGGGCGTATATCTTGGGAAAAACAAAAATCGAGAGGACACAGGCACCCCAATGTTTACCCCCTCTCTGTTTAAAAGATCCTCGACTAGGATATAACTTAAATGTCTCTGGAGAGAAAAAATGGATAAAGATGTGGTACTTAGGTAGAGTGGAATATTATTCAGCCTGGAAATCAATGAACTATGGCCAGTTGTAACAACTCCGGAGGAGTTACGTATGATCATTCTAAGTGACATAATTCAAAAAGAAAAAGACACATATCATAAGATATCACTTAAAGGTGGAATCCAAAATGGCTACACATGAAATAAATTACAAAACAAAAACATAGTCAAATATGTAGGAAACACGCATAAGGCTGCTAAACGGGAAAGGTGGGGAGGGGAGAGGCATCATCCAGGAGGTTGAAATTAGCAAAGATACCATTCCAAATACCAAACTGATAATCAACAAAGCCCACACGGTAGCTAAAAGAACTGCACTCAGCACACTCAAGTCACCGGAAAAGAATATATACGACTGGTAAGAATCTGAAAAAGAATTTACTGATGTCTCTCTGTACGTGAATCAAGTGGATGTACAGCAGCAAGAAACAGAGCTTTGAAAATCAGCTGTAACCAATATAGTAATAAATTGAAAAAAATAAACGACAGAGAGACAGAGAAAACCTCTTACAACTTTTCCTCAGGGACGGTGATGCAACATGGATTGAACACATCTAGACCCACAGCAGGATGAGACATAAGGCTGGAAACTGTTTGCACTAAGAGAAATGTGAGGTTGGGTGAGGAAATGCACACCCTTTAAAGTAATACTACCTGGTACCCATTCAATGGGTCCCAAAATACTGCCTGGTACCCATTCAATGGGTCCCAAATCTGCAGGTTCAAGGGATCTTCCTACAGCTAAAACATGCATGGAAAACCCAGAGGACTGTACACCATGTGATCGGGAGATGTGTCTAAAATGCAGCTCATTTATCCTCTCCTGGTGCTCCTGTTCACCGTTCCAGCCACGTTACTTAGAATCTGCCCACTTGGAGAATCAGCACATTTCAACTTCTGTTTCACACATTTTGCAAATTGTGAGGAGGATGAACGGGAAGAGGGGGAACCAATGAGAGAATAGTTGTAGGGGTTTGGACGGGCACATATCACTCTAATTTCCCATTAAGAATAAGAATTGAAAAAAGGCTCAGCCCGCCTCGCCGGAGCCAAAATAGGGCCTGAAGCAATCCTGCGGGTTTGAGGCCAGCTCACAAAAGAGCAACTTAAAAAATGGAGCTCAGGGTCACTGCAATTCACAAACCTGCAGAGTTATAAATGAAAACTAACGTCCAAAAATATGTTGAGGTAAGGCAAAGAAGAGGATCTGAATGCAAGACAGAATTGCAAGAAACAGATTTCAAGAGATAGATTGGACTCGTCTTTAAAGCACATGAAAAGCGGCAGAATTTCGACAATGATGCAGTTGGCCCAAAAGGGCGTATGCGTTTTTTCCTGATTATATCCAGGAAAAACCGCATACGCCCTTATGGGCAATGAAGCAAGCAAGCAATGCAAATGTGCACAACAAAGAAGTCTCATTTCCCACCGGTCAAAAGGGCCATCCTAAAAAATTGTAAAAACCAGAAATGCAGGACAGGCCATGGAGAACAGGGAGCCTTTATACGCTGATGGGCAGTGTGTGAACTGCCAAGAGCCACTCTGGAGAAGTGTATGGTGGTTCCTAAATCATCTAAAAAACAGAGCTACAGAGCATAGGACACTTCCAATCATGGGAATATATCTAGGGAAGTCTAAAAATCAACAAGACACAAGCACACCACAGTTTAGGGCTACTCTGTTTACAAGAACCTCAACTTCAGTACACCTTAAATATCCCAGGAAAGAGAACAATGGATAAAGAAGATGTGGTACTTATGTACAATGGAATATCTCTTCACCATGAAATCAAGGTAATAAGGCTAGTAGAAGGATAAAGAGTAGATTTAGGTCCGATAATACTACTTGAAATAAGTCAAACAGAAAAAGAAACATATCATAAGATATCACTTATAGAGGGAGGGTAAATATGGCTGCACAAGAAATGAATTACAGAACAGTGTCTCACATTTAGAAAACACACTTATGTCAGCTTAAGGGGAAAGGAGAGGTGGGGTGATGCATAAAACCAGAGTTTGAAATTAGCACAGATACCGTTCAATAAACCAAATAGATATTAGACAAGATCTACACCTTGCTCAATGAACTGGCCTCAACACACCTTATAAACCGCAGAGAAATATATCTGAGTAATAAGAATCTTAAAATCCATGTATTGATATATCTCCATAAGGGAATCAAGTGTGTGCAGAGCGGCACAAACACAGCAGTGAAAATGAGCTAAACCCCATTATAGAAATAAATTTTAAAAACAAAACGCAGAAACAATGAAAGAGAGAAAAATTCTTACAAAATTTGCTCAGGGGCTGTGATGCAACCTGGATTGACCACATATAAACCCACAGCTGGATAACACATAAGGCTGGACACTTGGGGCTGAGAGGATTGGTGAGCTTTGGTGAGCAACTGCCAAAAGTTTAATGCAATACTTCATGCTACTCATTCCAAGGGTTCCAACAATCCAGGTTGAAGGGAATCTTCCTACAGCTAAACCATGCTTGGGAAACCCAGCGACTGGTATACCATATGATCGGGAAAGGTTTCTAAAACGCACCTCATTTTTCCTCTCCTGGGGCTCCGGATCGACATTCCAGCCGCTTTACTAACAACATCCCCACATGGAGAGTCAATGCCTTTAAGTTCTGGTATCGCACAGTCTGCAGTTAGTGCGGAGGATGAATGGGAATACAGGGAACCAGTGAGAAACAAGCTGTAGCGGTTTCAATGGGCACATGTCACTCTAATTTCACATCAGTAAGAAGAATAAACCAAAGGCACAGCAAGGTGCCCCAGAAGAAGAATAGGGCCTGAAGGAATCCTGTGGTTATGAGGCAAGATCACAAAAATATGAGCAGAAAAATGGAGCTAAGGGCCACTGCAATTCAAAAACGTGCAGAGTTATAAAGGCCAACTATTTTCAAAAAATATATTGAGGTAAGGCTATGAAGAGACATTGAAAGCAAGGCAGAATTGCAGGAAACCTATTTCAGGAGGTAGACAGGAATTGCATTTAAAGCATAGGAAAAGAGGCAGAACGTGGAAAATGATGCACTTGGCCAAAAAGGGCGTATGCGTTTTTTCCCGAATATATTCAGGAAAAAACGCATACGCCCTTTTTGGCCAACCAAGCAAGCTTGCAAAGGAAATCTGCACTACAATGAAGTCTCACTTCCCCCCGGTCAAAAGGGCCATCTGAAAAAAGTGTAAAATCCAGAAAGGCAGGACAGGCAATGGAGAACTGGGAGCCTTGTTATGCTGATGGGCAGGATGTAAATTGCCAACAGCCACTGGGGAGAAGTGTTTGGTGTTTCCTGAAACATCTAAAAAACAAAGCAACAGAGCCTAGGGCACTTCAACTTATGGTCCTACAGCTTAGGGAAATTATAATCAAAAAGACACAGCCACCCAAAATTTGGGACGGCTCTGTTTACAAGAACCTCGTTTATGGTACAAGTTCAATATCACAGAAAGTGAAAAATGGATAAAGAATTAGTGGTACTTACGTACAATGCAGTATCACTCAGCAATGAAATCTATGTCAACAGTCCTGTAGCAGAAAATGAGTGGGTTCAGGTATGACGACTCTAACTGAAATAAGTCACACAGAAAAAGAAACATCATAAGATATCACTAATACACGGAATGTAAACTTGGCTACACAGGAAGTGGATTACAAAACAGAACAGGGTCTCAAATTTAGAAAACCAACTTATGCTTGCTTACGGGGAAAGGTGAGTTGGGGTGCTGCATAAAACCAGAGATTGAAATGAGCACAGATAAAGTTCCTTAAGCCAAATATGGAATAGACAAGAGCTACTCCTTGCTCAACGAAATGGACTCAAAACCCCATATTAAACGCCTAAGAATGTACCTGACTAGTAAGTATCTTAAAACCTATGGATTGCTATGTCTCTGAAAGAGAATCAAGCGTGTGTACAGGGGTATAAATGCAGCAGTGATAGGATTGGAGAGGTTCGGTGAGCAAATGAAGACCCTTTGAAGTCATATTGCATGGTACCCATTCCACGGGTCTCAACTCTCCAGGTTTAAGGGATTCTTCCTTCAGCTAAAACATGCATGTGGAACCCAGAGTATGATCAACTGTGTGATCAGGAGACGTGTTCAAATATGTCTCAGTTTTCGTCCCCTGGTACTCGGGTGCAACATTCCAGACGCTTTACTAACACTCTCCCGACTTGGAGAGTCAGTGCCTTTAACCTCCTGTTTGGCCCAGTTTGCAATTTCTGCGGAAGATGAACAGGAATAGGTAGGACCAATGAGAGACTAGCTGGAGGTGTCTGGACGGGCAAATTTAACTCTCATTTCCCACCAGGAAGAGGAATTAACCAAAGGCTCAGCGTGCCGTGCCGGAACCAGATTGGGGCCTGAAGGAATCCTGCGGTGTTGCGGCCCGCTCACAAGAAAGCAAGTAGAAGAAAGGAGCTCAGAGGCACTGTAATTCACGAAACTGCAGAGTTATAAATGACAGCTATCGTCCAAAAATATACTGAAGTAAGGCTGACAAGAGGACTTGAAAGCGGGGAAGAATTGTAGGAAACCGATTTCAGTAGGTAGACTGGAATTGCATTTAAAGCATAGGAAAAGAGGCAGTACATCGACAATGATGCACTTGGCCAAAAAGGGCGTATGCGTTTTTTCCTGAATATATTCAGGAAAAAACGCATACGCCCTTTTTGGCCAACCAAGCAAGATTGCAAAGGAAATCTGCACTACAATGAAGTATCCCTTCCCCCCGGTCAAAAGGGCCATCTGAAAAAAGTGTAAAATCCAGAAAGGCAGGACCGGCCATGGAGAACTGGGAGCCTTGTTATGCTGATGGGCGGGATGTAAATTGCCAACAGCCACTCCGGAGAAGTGTATGGTGTTTCCTGAAACATCTAAAAAACAGATGAACAGAGCCTAGGGCACTTCCACTTATGGTCCTATAGGTTAGGGAAATTAAAATCAAAAAGACACAGCCACCCCAAAGTTTGGGACGGCTCTGTTTACAAGAAACTCTTTTACGGGACAGGTTCAATATCGCAGAAAGTTGAAAATGGATAAAGAAGTTGTGGTACTTACGTACAATGCAATATCACTCAGCAATGAAATCTATGTCATCAGGCCCGTAGCAGCATAATGAGTGGATTCAGGTATGATGATTCTAACTGAAATAAGTCACAAGAAAAAGGAATATCATAAGATATCACTAATACACGGAATGTAAACTTGGCTACACAGGAACTGGATTACAAAAGAGAACAGGGTCTCAAATTTAGAAAACCAACTTATGCTTGCTTAAGGGGAAAGGTGAGTTGGGGTGCTGCATAAAACCAGAGATTGAAATGAGCACAGATAAAGTTCCGTAAGCCAAATATGGACTAGACAAGAGCTACTCCTTGCTCAACGAAATGGACTCAACACCCCATATTAAACGCCTAAGAATGTACATGACTAGTAAGTATCTTAAACCCTATGGATTGCTATGTCTCCGAAAGAGAATCAAGCGTGTGTACAGTTGCATAAACGCAGCAGTGATAGTATTGGAGAGGTTCGGTGAGCAAATGAAGACCCTTTGAAGTCATATTGCATGGTACCCATTCCACGGGTCTCAACTCTCCAGGTTTAAGGGATTCTTCCTTCAGCTGAAACATGCCTGTGGAACCCAGAGTATGATCAACCGTGTCATCGGGAGACGTGTTCCACTATGTCTCAGTTCTCGTCCCCTGGTACTCGGGTGCAACATTCCAGACGCTTTACTAACACTCTCCCGACTTGGACAGTCAGTGCCTTTAACCTCCTGTTTGGCCCAGCTTGCAATTTCTGCGGAAGATGAACAGGAATAGGGAGAACCAATGAGAGACTAGCTGGAGGTGTCTGGACGGGCAAATTTAACTCTCATTTCCCACCAGGAAGAGGAATTAACCAAAGGCTCAGCGTGCCGTGCCGGAACCAGATTAGGGCCTGAAGCAATCCTGCGGTGTTGCGGCCAGCTCACAAGAAAGCGAGTTGAAGAAAGGAGCTCAGGGGCACTGTAATTCACAAACCTGCAGAGTTATAAATGACAGCTATCGTCCAAAAATATCTTGAAGTAAGGCTGCCAAGAGGACTTGAAAGCGGGGCAGAATTGCAGGAAACTGATTTCAGGAGGTGGACTGGAATTGCATTTAAAGCATAGGAAAAGGGGCAGAACGTCCACAATGATGCACTTGGCCAAAAGGGCGTATGCGTTTTTTCCTGAATATATTCAGGAAAAAACGCATACGCTCTTTTTGGCCAACCAAGCAAGCTTGCAAAGGAAATCTGCACTACAATGAAGTCTCACTTCCCCCCGATCAAAAGGGCCATCTGAAAAAAGTGTAAAATCCAGAAAGGCAGGACAGGACATGGAGAACTGGGAGCCTTCTTATGCTGATGGGCGGGATGTAAATTGCCAACAGTCACTCGAGAGAAGTGTATGGTGCTTCCTGAAACACCAAAAAACAGAGGATCAGAGCCTAGGGCACTTCCACTTATGGTCCTATAGCTTAGGGAAATTAAAATCAAAAAGACACAGCCACCCCAAAATTTGTGATGGCTCTCTTTAAAAAACCTCGTTTACAGTATAAGTTCAATATCGCAGAAAGGAAAAAATGGATAAAGAAGTTGTGGTACTTACGTACAATGCAATATCACTCAGCAATGACATCTATGTCATCAGGCCCATAGCAGCATAATGAGTGGATTCAGGTATGATGATTCTAACTGAAATAAGTCACACAGAAAAAGAAACATCATAGGATATCACTAATACACGGAATGTAAACTTGGCTACACAGGAACTGGATTACAAAACAGAACATGGTCTCAAATTTAGAAAACCAACATATGCTTGCTTCAGGGGAAAGGTGAGTTGGGGTGCTGCATAAAAGCAGAGGTTGAAATGAGCACAGATAAAGTTCCTTAAGCCAAATATGTAATAGACAAGAGCTACTCCTTGCTCAACGAAATGGACTCAAAACCCCATATTAAACGCCTAAGAATGTACCTGACTAGTATGTATCTTAAAACCTATGGATTGCTATGTGTCTGAAAGAGAATCAAGCGTGTGTACAGGGGCATAAACGCAGCAGTGATAGGATTGAAGAGGTTCGGTGAGCAAATGAAGACCCTTTGAAGTCATATTGCATGGTACCCATTCCACGGGTCTCAACTCTCCAGGTTTAAGGGATTCTTCCTTCAGCTAAAGCATGCATGTGGATCCCAGAGTATGATCAATCGTGTGATCGGGAGACGTGTTCCAATATGTCTCAGTTCTCGTCCCCTGGTACTCGGGTGCAACATTCCAGATGCTTTACTAACACTCTCCCGACTTGGAGAGTCAGTGCCTTTAAACTCCTGTTTGGCCCAGTTTGCAATTTCTGTGGAAGTTGAACAGGAATAGGGAGGACCAATGAGAGACTAGCTGGAGGTGTCTGGACGGGCAAATTTAACTCTCATTTCCCACCAGGAAGAGGAATTAACCAAGGCTCAGCATGCCGTGCCGGAACCAGATTAGGGCCTGAAGCAGTCCTGCGGTGTTGCGGCCAGCTCACAAGAAAGCGAGTTGAAGAAAGGAGCTCAGGGGCACTGTAATTCACAAACCTGCAGAGTTATAAATGACAGCTATCGTCCAAAAATATACTGAAGTAAGGCTGCCAAGAGGACTTGAAAGCGGGGCAGAATTGCACGAAACCGATTTCAGGAGGTAGACTGGAATTGCATTTAAAGCATAGGAAAAGAGGCAGAACGTCGACAATGATGCACTTGGACAAAAAGGGCGTATGCGTTTTTTCCTGAATACATTGAGGAAAAAACGCATTCGCACTTTTTGGCCAACCAAGCAAGCTTGCAAAGGAAATCTGCACTACAATGAAGTCTCACTTCCCCCCGTCAAAAGGGCCATCTGAAAAAAGTGTAAAATCCAGAAAGGCAGGACAGGCCATGGAGAACTGGGAGCCTTGTTATGCTGATGGGTGGGATGTAAATTGCCAACAGCCACTCGGGAGAAGTGTATGGTGTTTCCTGAAACATCTAAAAAAGAAAGCAATAGAGCCTAGGGCACTTCCAATTATGGTCCTATAGCTTAGGGAAATTAAAATCAAAAAGACACAGCCACCCCAAAGTTTCGGACGGCTCTGTTTACAAGAACCTCGTTTATGGTACAAGTTCAATATCGCAGAAAGTGAAAAATGGATAAAGAATTTGTGCTACTTACGTACAATGCAGTATCACTCAGAAATGAAATCTATGTCATCAGGCCCGTAGCAGCATAGTGAGTGGATTCAGGTATGACGATTCTAACTGAAATAAGTCACACAGAAAAAGAAACATCATAAGATATCACTAATACACGGAATGTAAACTTGGCTACACAGAAACTGAATTACAAAACAGAACAGGGTCTCAAATGTAGAAAACCAACTTATGCTTGCTTAAGGGGAAAGGTGAGTTGGGGTGCTGCATAAAACCAGAGATTGAAAAGAGCACAGATAAAGTTCCTTAAGCCAAATATATAATAAACAAGAGCTACTCCTTGTTCAACAAAATGGACTCAACACCCCATATTAAACGCCTAAGAATGTACCTGACTAGTAAGTATCTTAAATCCTATGGATTGCTATGTCTCCGAAAGAGAATCAAGCATGTGTACAGGGGCATAAACGCAGCAGTGATAGGATTGGAGAGGCTCGGTGAGCAAATGAAGACCCTTTGAAGTCATATTGCATGGTACCCATTCCACGGGTCTCAACTCTCCAGGTTTAAGGGATTCTTCCTTCAGCTGAAACATGCCTGTGGAACCCAGAGTATGATCAACCGTGTGATCCGGAGATGTGTTCCAATATGTCTCAGTTCTCGTCCCCTGGTACTCGGGTGCAACATTCCAGACGCTTTACTAACACTCTCCTGACTTGGAGAGTCAGTGCCTTTAACCTCCTGTTTGACCCAGTTTGCAAATTCCGCGGAAGATGAACAGTAATAGGGAGAACCGATGAGAGACTAGCTGGAGGTGTCTGGACGGGGAAATTTAACTCTCATTTCCAACCAGGAAGAGGAATTAACCAAAGGCTCAGCATGCCATGCCGAAACCGGATTAGGGCCTGAAGCAATACTGCGGTGTTGCGGGCAGCTCACAAGAAAGCGAGTTGAAGAAAGGAGCTCAGGGGCACTGTAATTCACAAACCTGCAGAGTTATAAATGACAGCTATCGTCCAAAAATACACTGAAGTAAGGCTGCCAAGAGGACTTGAAAGCGGGGCAGAATTGCAGGAAACCGATTTCAGGAGGTAGACTGGAATTGCATTTAAAGCATAGGAAAAGAGGCAGAACGTCCACAATGATGCACTTGGCCAAAAAGGGCGTATGCGTTTTTTCCTGAATGTATTCGGGAAAAAACGCATACACACTTCTTGGCCAACCAAGCAAGCTTGCAAAGGAAATCTGCACTACAATGAAGTCTCACTTCCGCCCGGTCAAAAGGGTCATATGAAAAAAGTGTAAAATCCAGAAAGGCAGGACAGGCCATGGAGAACTGGGAGCCTTGTTATGCTGAAGCGCGGGATGTAAATTGCCAACCGCCACTCGGGTGAAGTGTATGGTGTTTCCTGAAACATATAAAAAACAAAGCAACAGAGCCTAGGGCACTTCCACTTATGGTCCTATAGCTTAGGGAAATTAAAATCAAAAAGACACAGCCACCCCAAAGTTTGGGACGGCTCTGTTTACAAGAACCTCGTTTACGGTACAAGTTCAATTTCGCAGAAAGTGAAAAATGTATAAAGAATTTGTGGTACTTACGTACAATGCAATATCACTCAGCAATGAAATCTATGTCATCAGGCCCGTAGCAGCATAATGAGTGGATTCAGGTATGATGATTCTAACTGAAATAAGTCACACAGAAAAAGAAACATCATAAGATATCACTAATACACGGAATGTAAACTTGGCTACACAGGAACTGGATTACAAAAGAGAACAGGGTCTCAAATTTAGAAAAGCAACTTATGCTTGCTTAAGGGGAAAGTTGAGTTGGGGTGCTGCATAAAACCAGAGATTGAAATGAGCACAGATAAAGTTCCTTAAGCCAAATATGGAATAGACAAGAGCTACTCCTTGCTCAACGAAATGGACTCAACACCCCATATTAAACGCCTAAGAATGTACCTGACTAGTAAGTATCTTAAAACCTATCGATCGCTATGTCTCCGAAGGAGAATCAAGCATGTGTACAGGGGCATAAACGCAGCAGTGATAGGATTGGAGAGGTTGGGTGAGCAAATGAAGACCCTTTGAAGTCATATTGCATGGTACCCATTCCACGGGTCTCAACTCTCCAGGTTTAAGGGATTCTTCCTTCAGCTAAAGCATGCATGTGGAACCCAGAGTATGATCAACCATGTGATCGGGAGACGTGTTCCAATATGTCTCAGTTCTCGTCCCATGGTACTCGGGTGCAACATTGCAGATGCTTTACTAACACTCTCCCGACTTGGAGAGTCAGTGCCTTTAACCTCCTGTTTGGCCCAGTTTGCAATTTCTGCGGAAGATGAACAGGAATAGGGAGAACCAATGAGAGACTAGCTGGAGGTGTCTGGACGGGCAAATTTAACTCTCATTTCCCACCAGGAAGAGGAATTAACCAAAGGATCAGCGTGCTGTTCCAGAACAAGATTAGGGCCTGAAGCAATCCTGCGGTGTTGCGGCCAGCTCACAAGAAAGCGAGTTGAAGAAAGGAGCTCAGGGTTACTGTAATTCATAAACCTGCAGAGTTATAAATGACAGCTATCGTCCAAAAATATACTGAAGGAAGGCTGCCAAGAGGACTTGAAAGCGGGGCAGAATTACAGGAAACCGATTTCAGGAGGTAGACTGGAATTGCATTTAAAGCATAGGAAAAGAGGCAGAACGTTGACAATGATGCACTTGGCCAAAAAGGGCGTATGAGTTTTTTCCAGGAAAAACGCATACGCCCTTTTTGGCCAACCAAGCAAGCTTGCAAAGGAAATCTGCACTACAATGAAGTCTCACTTCCCCGGGTCAAAAGGGCCATCTGAATAAAGTGTAAAATCCAGAAAGGCAGGACAGGCCATGGAGAACTGGGAGCCTTGTTATGCTGACGGGCGGAATGTAAATAGCCAACAGCCACTCTGGAGAAGTGTATGGCGTTTCCTGATACATCTAAAAAACAAAGCAACAGTGCCTAGGGCACTTCCACTTATGGTCCTATAGGTTAGGGAAATTAAAATCAAAAAGGCACAGCCACCCCAAAGTTTGGGACAGCTCTGTTTTCAACAACCTCGTTTACGGTACAAGTTCAATATCGCAGATAGTGAAAAATGGATAAAGATATGTTGGTACTTACGTACAATGCAATATCACTCAGCAATGAAATCTATGTCATCAGGCCCATAGCAGCATAATGAGTGGATTCAGGTATGATGACTCTAACTGAAATAAGTCACACAGAAAAAGAAACATCATAAGATATCAGTAATACACGGAATGTAAACTTGGCTACACAGGAACTGGATTACAAAACAGAACAGGGTCTCAAATGTAGAAAACCAACTTATGCTTGCTTAAGGGGAAAGGTGAGTTGGGGTGCTGCATAAAACCAGAGATTGAAATGAGCACAGATAAAGTTCCTTAAGCCAAATATGTAATAGACAAGAGCTACTCCTTGCTCAACGAAATGGACTCAACATCCCATATTAAACGCCTAAGAATGTAACTGACTAGTAAGTATCGTAAAACGTATGGATCACTATGTCTCAGTAAGAGAATCAAGCGTGTGTACAGGGGCATAAACACAGCAGTGATAGGATTGGAGAGGTTCGGTGAGCAAATGAAGACCCTTTGAAGTCATATTGCATGGTACCCATTCCACGGGTCTCAACTCACCAGGTTTAAGGAATTCTTCCTTCAGCTAAATCATGCATGTGGAACCCAGAGTATGATCAACCGTGTGATCGGGAGACGTGTTCCAATATGTCTCAGTTCTCGTCCCCTGGTACTCGGGTACAACATTCCAGACGCTTTACTAACACTCTCCCGACTTGGAGAGTCAGGGCCTTTAACCTCCTGTTTGGCCCAGTTTGCAATTTCTGCGGAAGATGAACAGGAATAGGGAGAACCAATGAGAGACTAGCTGGAGGTGTCTGGACGGGCAAATTTAACTCTCATTTCCCACCAGGAAGAGGAATTAACCAAAGGCTCAGCGTGCCGTGCCGGAACCAGATTAGGGCCTGAAGCAATCCTGCGTTGTTGCGGCCATCTCACAAGAAAGCCAGTTGAAGAAAGGAGCTCAGGGGCACTGTAATTCACAAACCTGCAGAGTTATAAATGACAGCTATCGTCCAAAAATATACTGAAGTAAGGCTGCCAAGAGGACTTGAAAGCGGGGCAGAATTGCAGGAAACCGATTTCAGGAGGTACACTGGAATTGCATTTAAAGCATAGGAAAAGAGGCAGAACGTCGACAATGATGCAGTTGGCCAAAAAGGGCGTATGCATTTTTTCCTGAATATATTCAGGAAAAAACGCATACGCACTTTTTGGCCAACCAAGCAAGCTTGCAAAGTATATCTGCACTACAGTGAAGTCTCACTTCCCCCTGGTCAAAAGGGCCATCTGAAAAAAGTGTAAAATCCAGAAAGGCAGGACAGGCCATGGAGAACTGGGAGCCTTGTTATGCTGATGGGCGGGATGTAAATTGCCAACAGCCACTCGGGAGAAGTGTATGGTGTTTCCTGAAACATCTAAGAAACAAAACAACAGAGCCTAGGGCACTTCCACTTATGGTCCTATAGCTTAGCGAAATTAAAATCAAAAAGACACAGCCACCCCAAAGTTTGGGATGGCTCTGTTTACAAGAACCTTGTTTACGGTACAAGTACAATATCGCAGAAAGTGAAAAATGGATAAAGAAGTTGTGGTACTTACGTACAATGCAATATCACTCAGCAATGAAATCTATGTCATCAGGCCCGTAGCAGCATAATGAGTGGATTCAGGTATGATGATTCTAACTGAAATAAGTCACACAGAAAAAGAAACATCATAAGATATCACTAATACAAGGAATATAAACTTGGCTACACAGGAACTGGATTACAAAAGAGAACAGGGTCTCAAATTTAGAAAACCAACTTATGCTTGCTTAAGGGGAAAGGTGAGTTGGGGTGCTGCATAAAACCAGAGATTGAAATGAGCACAGATAAAGTTCCTTAAGCCAAATATGGAATAGACAAGAGCTACTCCTTGCTCAACGCAATGGACTCAACACCCCATATTAAACGCCTAAGAATGTAGCTGACTAGTAAGTATCTTAAAACCTATAGATTGCTATGTCTCCAAAAGAGAATCAAGAGTGTGTACAGGGGCATGAACGCAGCAGTGATAGGATTGGAGAGGTTCGGTGAGCAAATGAAGACCTTTTGAAGTCACATTGCATGGTACCCATTCCACGGGTCTCAACTCTCCACGTTTAAGGGATTCTTCCTTCAGCTAAAACATGCATGTGGAACCAGAGTATGATCAACCGTGTGATCGGGAGAGGTGTTCAAATATGTCTCAGTTTTCATCCCCTGGTACTCGGGTGCAATATTCCAGACGCTTTACTAACACTCTCCCGACTTGGAGAGTCAGTGCCTTTAACCTCCTGTTTGGCCCAGTTTGCAATTTCTGCAGAAGATGAACAGGAATAGGGAGAACCAATGAGAGACTAGCTGGAGGTGTCTGGACGGGCAAATTTAACTCTCATTTCCCACCAGGAAGAGGAATTAACCAAAGGCTCAGCATGCCGTGCCGGAAAGAGATTAGGGCCTGAAGCTATCCTGCGGTGTTGCGGCCAGCTCACAAGAAAGCGAGTTGAATAAAGGAGCTCAGGGGCACTGTAATTCACAAACCTACAGAGTTATAAATGACAGCTATCGTCCAAAAATATAGTGAAGAAAGGCTGCCAAGAGGACTTGAATGCGGGGCAGAATTGCAGGCAACCGATTTCAGAAGGTAGACAGGAATTGCATTTAAAGCATAGGAAAAGAGGCAGAACGTGGAAAATGATGCACATGGCCAAAAAGGGCGTATGCGTTTTTTCCTGAATATATTCAGGAAAAAACGCATACGCACTTTTTGGCCAACCAAGCAAGCTTGCAAAGGAAATCTGCACCACAATGAAGTCTCACTTCCCCCCGGTCAAAAGGGCCATGTGAAAAAAGTGTAAAATCCAGAAAGGCAGGACAGGCCATGGAGAACTGGGAGCCTTGTTATGCTGATGGGCGGGATGTAAATTGGCAACAGCCACTGGGGAGAAGTCTATGGTGTTTCCTGAAACATCTAAAAAACAAAGCAACAGAGCCTAGGGCACTTCCACTTATGGTCCTATAGCTTAGGGAAATTAAAATCAAAAAGACACAGCCACCCCAAAGTTTGGGACGGCTCTGTTGACAAGAACCTCGTTTACGGTACAAGTTCAATATCGCAGAAAGTGAAAAATGGATAAAGAATTTGTGGTACTTACGTACAATGCAATATCACTCAGCAATGAAATCTATGTCATCAGGCCCGTAGCAGCATAATGAGTGGATTCAGGTATGATGATTCTAACTGAAATAAGTCACACAGAAAAAGAAACATCATAAGATATCACTGATACACGGAATGTAAACTTGGCTACACAGGAACTGGATTACAAAACAGAAGAGGGTCTCAAATTTAGAAAACCAACTTATGCTTGCTTAAGGGGAAAGGTGAGTTGGGGTGCTGCATAAAACCAGAGATTGAAATGAGCACAGATAAAGTTCCTTAAGCCAAATATGGAGTAGACAAGAGCTACTCCTTGCTCAACGAAATGGACTCAACACCCCATATTAAACGCCTAAGAATGCACCTGACTAGTAAGTATCTTAAAACCTATGGATTGCTATGTCTCCGAAAGAGAATCAAGCGTGTGTACAGGGGCATAAACGCAGCAGTGATAGGATTGGAGAGGTTCGGTGAGCAAATGAAGACCCTTTGAAGTCATATTGCATGGTACCCATTCCACGGGTCTCAACTCTCCAGGATTAAGGGATTCTTCCTTCAGCTAAAACATGCATGTGGAACCCAGAGTATGATCAACCGTGTGATCGGGAGACGTGTTCAAATATGTCTCAGTTTTCATCCCCTGGTACTCAGGTGCAATATTCCAGACGCTTTACTAACACTCTCCCGACTTGGAGAGTCAGTGCCTTTAACCTCCTGTTTGGCCCAGTTTGCAATTTCTGCAGAAGATGAACAGGAATAGGGAGAACCAATGAGAGACTAGCTGGAGGTGTCTGGACGGGCAAATTTAACTCTCATTTCCCAGCAGGAAGAGGAATTAACCAAAGGCTCAGCGTGCCGTGCTGGAACCAGATTAGGGCCTGAAGCAATCCTGCGGTGTTGCGGCCAGCTCACAAGAAAGCGAGTTGAAGAAAGGAGCTCAGGGGCACTGTAATTCACAAACCTGCAGAGTTATAAATGACAGCTATCGTCCAAAAATATACTGAAGTAAGGCTGCCAAGAGGACTTGAAAGCGGGGCAGAATTGCAGGAAACCGATTTCAGGAGGTAGACTGGAATTGCATTTAAAGCATAGGAAAAGAGGCAGAACGTCCACAATGATGCACTTGGACAAATAGGGCGTATGCGGTTTTTCCTGAATATATTCAGGAAAAAACACATACGCCCTTTTTGCCCAAGCAAGCAATCTTGCAAAGGAAATCTGCACTACAATGAAGTCTCACTTCCCCTGGTGAAAAGGGCCATCTGAATAAAGTGTAAAATCCAGAAAGGCAGGACAGGCCATGGAGAACTGGGAGCCTTGTTATGCTGATGGGCGGGATGTAAATTGCCAACAGCCACTCCGGAGAAGTGTATGGCGTTTCCTGAAACATCTAAAAAACAAAGCAACAGAGCCTAGGGCACTTCCACTTATGGTCCTATAGCTTAGGGAAATTAAAATCAAAAAGACACAGCCACCCCAAAGTTTGGGACGGCTCTGTTTTCAAGAACCTCGTTTACGGTACAAGTTCAATATCGCAGATAGTGAAAAATGGATAAAGATATGTTGGTACTTACGTACAATGCAATATCACTCAGCAATGAAATCTATGTCATCAAGCCCGCAGCAGCATAATGAGTGGATTCAGGTATGATGATTCTAACTGAAATAAGTCACACAGAAAAAGAAACATCATAAGATATCACTAATACACGGAATGTAAACTTGGCTACACAGGAACTGAATTACAAAACAGAACAGGGTCTCAAATTTAGAAAACCAACTTATGCTTTCTTAAGGGGAAAGGTGAGTTGGGGTGCTGCATAAAACCAGAGATTGAAATGAGCACAGATAAAGTTCCTTAAGCTAAATATGGAATAGACAAGAGCTACCTCTTGTTCAACGAGATGGACTCAACACCCCATATTAAACGCCTAAGAATGTAGCTGATTAGTAAGTATCTTAAAACCTATGGATTGCTATTTTCCGAAAGAGAATCAAGCGTGTGTACAGGGGCATAAACGCAGCAGTGATAGGATTGGAGAGGTTCGGTGAGCAAATGAATACCCTTTGAAGTCATATTGCATGGTACCCATTCCACGGGTCTCAGCTCTCCAGGTTTAAGGGATTCTTCCTTCAGGTAAAACATGCATGTGGAACCCAGAGTATGATCAACCGTGTGATCGGGAGACGTGTTCAAATATGTCTCAGTTGTCGTCCCCTGGTACTCGGGTGCAACATTCCAGACGCTTTACTAACACTCTCCCGAATTGGAGAGTCAGTGCCTTTAACCTGCTGTTTGGCCCAGTTTAAAATTTCAGTGGAAGATGAACAGGAATAGGGAGAACCAATGAGACACTATCTGGAGGTTTCTGGACGGGCAAATTTAACTCTCATTTCCCACCAGGAAGAGGAATTAACCAAAGGCTCAGCATGCCGTGCCGGAAAGAGATTAGGGCCTGAAGCTATCCTGCGGTGTTGCGGCCAGCTCACAAGAAAGCGAGTTGAATAAAGGAGCTCAGGGGCACTGTAATTCACAAACCTACAGAGTTATAAATGACAGCTATCGTCCAAAAATATAGTGAAGAAAGGCTGCCAAGAGGACTTGAATGCGGGGCAGAATTGCAGGCAACCGATTTCAGAAGGTAGACTGGAATTGCATTTAAAGCATAGGAAAAGAGGCAGAACGTGGAAAATGATGCACTTGGCCAAAAAGGGCGTATGCGTTTTTTCCTGAATATATTCAGGAAAAAATGCATACGCACTTTTTGGTCAACCAAGCAAGCTTGCAAAGGAAATCTGCACCACAATGAAGTCTCACTTCCCCCCAGTCAAAAGGGCCATCTGAAAAAAGTGTAAAATCCAGAAAGGCAGGACAGGCCATGGAGAACTGGGAGCCTTGTTATGCTGATGGGCGGGAGGTAAATTGCCAACAGCCACTGGGGAGAAGTCTATGGTGTTTCCTGAAACATCTAAAAAACAAAGCAACAGAGCCTAGGGCACTTCCACTTATGGTCCTATAGCTTAGGGAAATTAAAATCAAAAACACACAGCCACCCCAAACTTTGGGACGGCTCTGTTTACAAGAACCTCGTTTACGGTACAAGTTCAATATCGCAGAAAGCGAAAAATGGATAAAGAAATTGAGGTACTTACGTACAATGCAGTATCACTCAGCACTGACATCTATGTCATCAGGCCCGTAGCAGCATAATGAGTGGATTCAGGTATGATGATTCTAACTGAAATAAGTCACACAGAAAAAGAAACGTCATAAGATATCACTAATACAGGGAATGTCAACTTGGCTACACAGGAACTGGAGTAGAAAACAGAACAGGGTCTCAAATTTAGAAAACCAACTTATGCTTGCTTAAGGGGAAAGGTGAGTTGGGGTGCTGCATAAAACCAGAGATTGAAATGAGCACAGATAAAGTTCCTTAAGCCAAATATGGAATAGACAAGAGCTACTCCTTGCTCAACGAAATGGACTCAACACCCCATATTAAACGCCTAAGAATGTACCTGACAAGTAAGTATCTTAAAACCTATGGATTGCTATGTCTCCGAAAGAGAATCAAGCGTGTGTACAGGGGCATAAACGCAGGAGTGATAAGATTGGAGAGGTTCGGTGAGCAAATGAAGACCCTTTGAAGTCATATTGCATGGTACCCATTCCACGGGTCTCAACTCACCAGGTTTAAGGGATTCTTTCTTCAGCTAAAACATGCATGTTGAAGCCAGAGTATGATCAAGCATGTGATCGGGAGACGTGTTCAAATATGTCTCAGTTCTCCTCCCCTGGTACTCGGGTGCAACATTCCATACGCTTTACTAATGCTCTCCCGACTTGGAGAGTCAGTTCCTTTAACCTCCTGTTTGGCCCAGTTTGCAATTTCTGCAGAAGATGAACAGGAATAGGGAGAACCAATGAGACACTAGCTGGAGGTGTCTGGACGGGTAAATTTAGCTCTCATTTCCCACCAGGAAGAGGAATTAACCAAAAGCTCAGTGTGCCGTACCGGATCCAGATTAGGGCCTGAAGCAATCCTGCGATATTGCGGCCAGCTCACAAGAAAGCGAATTGAAGAAAGGAGCTCAGGGGCACTGTAATTCACAAACCTGCAGAGTTATAAATGACAGCTATCGTCCAAAAATATACTGAAGTAAGGCTGCCAAGAGGACTTGAAAGCGGGGCAGAATTGCAGGAAACCGATTTCAGGAGGTAGACTGGAATTGCATTTAAAGCATAGGAAAAGAGGCAGAACGTCCACAATGATGCACTTGGCCAAAAAGGGCGTATGCATTCCTTCCTGAATATATTCAGGAAAGAACGCATACGCCCTTTTTGGCCAACCAAGCAAGCTTGCAAAGGAAATCTGCACCACAATGAAGTCCCACTTCCCCAGGTCAAAAGGGCCATCTGAAAAAAGTGTAAAATCCAGAAAGGCAGGACAGGCCATGGAGAACTGGGAGCCTTGTTATGCTGATGGGCGGGATGTAAATTGCCAACAGCCACTCTGGAGAAGTGTATGGAGTTTCCTGAAACAGTTAAAAAACAAAGCAACAGAGCCTAGGGCACTTCCACTTATGGTCCTATAGCTTAGGGAAACTAAAATCAAAAAGACACAGCCACCCCAATGTTTGGGATGGCTCTGTTTACAAGAACCTCGTTAACGGTACAAGTTCAATATCGCAGAAAATGAAAAATGGATAAAGAAGTTGTGGTACTTACGTACAATGCAATATCACTCAGCAATGAAATCTATGTCATCAAGCCCGCAGCAGCATAATGAGTGGATTCAGGTATGATGATTCTAACTGAAATAAGTCACACAGAAAAAGAAACATCATAAGATATCACTAATACACGGAATGTAAACTTGGCTACACAGGAACTGGATTACAAAACAGAAGAGGGTCTCAAATTTAGAAAACCAACTTATGCTTGCTTAAGGGGAAAGGTGAGTTGGGGTGCTGCATAAAACCAGAGATTGAAATGAGCACAGATAAAGTTCCTTAAGCCAAATATGGAGTAGACAAGAGCTACTCCTTGCTCAACGAAATGGACTCAACACCCCATATTAAACGCCTAAGAATGCACCTGACTAGTAAGTATCTTAAAACCTATGGATTGCTATGTCTCCGAAAGAGAATCAAGCGTGTGTACAGGGGCATAAACGCAGCAGTGATAGGATTGGAGAGGTTCGGTGAGCAAATGAAGACCCTTTGAAGTCATATTGCATGGTACCCATTCCACGGGTCTCAACTCTCCAGGATTAAGGGATTCTTCCTTCAGCTAAAACATGCATGTGGAACCCAGAGTATGATCAACCGTGTGATCGGGAGACGTGTTCAAATATGTCTCAGTTTTCATCCCCTGGTACTCAGGTGCAATATTCCAGACGCTTTACTAACACTCTCCCGACTTGGAGAGTCAGTGCCTTTAACCTCCTGTTTGGCCCAGTTTGCAATTTCTGCAGAAGATGAACAGGAATAGGGAGAACCAATGAGAGACTAGCTGGAGGTGTCTGGACGGGCAAATTTAACTCTCATTTCCCAGCAGGAAGAGGAATTAACCAAAGGCTCAGCCTGCCATGCTGGAACCAGATTAGGGCCTGAAGCAATCCTGCGGTGTTGCGGCCAGCTCACAAGAAAGCGAGTTGAAGAAAGGAGCTCAGGGGCACTGTAATTCACAAACCTGCAGAGTTATAAATGACAGCTATCGTCCAAAAATATACTGAAGTAAGGCTGCCAAGAGGACTTGAAAGCGGGGCAGAATTGCAGGAAACCGATTTCAGGAGGTAGACTGGAATTGCATTTAAAGCATAGGAAAAGAGGCAGAACGTCCACAATGATGCACTTGGACAAATAGGGCGTATGCGGTTTTTCCTGAATATATTCAGGAAAAAACACATACGCCCTTTTTGCCCAAGCAAGCAATCTTGCAAAGGAAATCTGCACTACAATGAAGTCTCACTTCCCCGGGTGAAAAGGGCCATCTGAATAAAGTGTAAAATCCAGAAAGGCAGGACAGGCCATGGAGAACTGGGAGCCTTGTTATGCTGATGGGCGGGATGTAAATTGCCAACAGCCACTCCGGAGAAGTGTATGGCGTTTCCTGAAACATCTAAAAAACAAAGCAACAGAGCCTAGGGCACTTCCACTTATGGTCCTATAGCTTAGGGAAATTAAAATCAAAAAGACACAGCCACCCCAAAGTTTGGGACGGCTCTGTTTTCAAGAACCTCGTTTACGGTACAAGTTCAATATCGCAGATAGTGAAAAATGGATAAAGATATGTTGGTACTTACGTACAATGCAATATCACTCAGCAATGAAATCTATGTCATCAAGCCCACAGCAGCATAATGAGTGGATTCAGGTATGATGATTCTAACTGAAATAAGTCACACAGAAAAAGAAACATCATAAGATATCACTAATACACGGAATGTAAACTTGGCTACACAGGAACTGAATTACAAAACAGAACAGGGTCTCAAATTTAGAAAACCAACTTATGCTTTCTTAGGGGAAAGGTGAGTTGGGGTGCTGCATAAAACCAGAGATTGAAATGAGCACAGATAAAGTTCCTTAAGCTAAATATGGAATAGACAAGAGCTACCTCTTGTTCAAAGAGATGGACTCAACACCCCATATTAAACGCCTAAGAATGTAGCTGATTAGTAAGTATCTTAAAACCTATGGATTGCTATTTCTCCGAAAGAGAATCAAGCGTGTGTACAGGGGCATAAACGCAGCAGTGATAGGATTGGAGAGGTTCGGTGAGCAAATGAATACCCTTTGAAGTCATATTGCATGGTACCCATTCCACGGGTCTCAGCTCTCCAGGTTTAAGGGATTCTTCCTTCAGGTAAAACATGCATGTGGAACCCAGAGTATGATCAACCGTGTGATCGGGAGACGTGTTCAAATATGTCTCTGTTGTCGTCCCCTGGTACTCGGGTGCAACATTCCAGACGCTTTACTAACACTCTCCCGAGTTGGAGAGACAGTGCCTTTAACCTCCTGTTTGGCCCAGTTTAAAATTTCAGCGGAAGATGAACAGGAATAGGGAGAACCAATGAGAGACTAGCTGGAGGTGTCTGGACGGGCAAATTTAACTCTCATTTCCCACCAGGAAGAGGAATTAACCAAAGGCTCAGCATGCCGTGCCGGAAAGAGATTAGGGCCTGAAGCTATCCTGCGGTGTTGCGGCCAGCTCACAAGAAAGCGAGTTGAATAAAGGAGCTCAGGGGCACTGTAATTCACAAACCTACAGAGTTATAAATGACAGCTATCGTCCAAAAATATAGTGAAGAAAGGCTGCCAAGAGGACTTGAATGCGGGGCAGAATTGCAGGCAACCGATTTCAGAAGGTAGACTGGAATTGCATTTAAAGCATAGGAAAAGAGGCAGAACATGGAAAATGATGCACTTGGCCAAAAAGGGCGTATGCGTTTTTTCCTGAATATATTCAGGAAAAAACGCATACACACTTTTTCGCCAACCAAGCAAGCTTGCAAAGGAAATCTGCACCACAATGAAGTCTCACTTCCTCCCGGTCAAAAGGGCCATCTGAAAAAAGTGTAAAATCCAGAAAGGCAGGACAGGCCATGGAGAACTGGGAGCCTTGTTATGCTGATGGGCGGGATGTAAATTGGCAACAGCCACTGGGGAGAAGTCTATGGTGTTTCCTGAAACATCTAAAAAACAAAGCAACAGAGCCTAGGGCACTTCCACTTATGGTCCTATAGCTTAGGGAAATTAAAATCAAAAAGACACAGCCACCCCAAAGTTTGGGACGGCTCTGTTTACAAGAACCTCGTTTAGGGTACAAGTTCAACATCACAGAAAGTGAAAAATGGATAAAGAATTTGTGGTACTTACGTACAATGCAATATCACTCAGCAATGAAATCTATGTCATCAGGCCCGTAGCAGCATAATGAGTGGATTCAGTATGATGATTCTAACTGAAATAAGTCACACAGAAAAAGAAACATCATAAGATATCACTAATACACGGAATGTAAACTTGGCTACACAGGAACTGGATTACAAAACAGAAGAGGGTCTCAAATTTAGAAAACCAACATGCTTGCTTAAGGGGAAAAGTGAGTTGGGGAGCTGCAGAAAACCAGAGATTGAAATGAGCACAGATAAAGTTCCTTAATCCAAATATGGAATAGACAAGAGCTACTCCTTGCTCAACGAAATGGACTCAACACCCCATATTAAACGCCTAAGAATGCACCTGACTAGTAAGTATCTTAAAACCTATGGATTGCTATGTCTCCAAAAGAGAATCAAGCGTGTGTACAGGGGCATAAACGCAGCAGTGATAGGATTGGAGAGGTTCGGTGAGCAAATGAATACCCTTTGAAGTCATATTGCATGGTACCCATTCCACGGGTCTCAGCTCTCCAGGTTTAAGGGATTCTTCCTTCAGGTAAAACATGCATGTGGAACCCAGAGTATGATCAACCGTGTGATCGGGAGACGTGTTCAAATATGTCTCAGTTGTCGTCCCCTGGTACTCGGGTGCAACATTCCAGACGCTTTACTAACACTCTCCCGAGTTGGAGAGTCAGTGCCTTTAACCTCCTGTTTGGCCCAGTTTAAAATTTCAGCGGAAGATGAACAGGAATAGGGAGAACCAATGAGAGACTAGCTGGAGGTGTCTGGACGGGCAAATTTAACTCTCATTTCCCACCAGGAAGAGGAATTAACCAAAGGCTCAGCATGCCGTGCCGGAAAGAGATTAGGGCCTGAAGCTATCCTGCGGTGTTGCGGCCAGCTCACAAGAAAGCGAGTTGAATAAAGGAGCTCAGGGGCACTGTAATTCACAAACCTACAGAGTTATAAATGACAGCTATCGTCCAAAAATATAGTGAAGAAAGGCTGCCAAGAGGACTTGAATGCGGGGCAGAATTGCAGGCAACCGATTTCAGAAGGTAGACTGGAATTGCATTTAAAGCATAGGAAAAGAGGCAGAACGTGGAAAATGATGCACTTGGCCAAAAAGGGCGTATGCGTTTTTTCCTGAATATATTCAGGAAAAAACGCATACACACTTTTTCGCCAACCAAGCAAGCTTGCAAAGGAAATCTGCACCACAATGAAGTCTCACTTCCCCCCGGTCAAAAGGGCCATCTGAAAAAAGTGTAAAATCCAGAAAGGCAGGACAGGCCATGGAGAACTGGGAGCCTTGTTATGCTGATGGGCGGGATGTAAATTGGCAACAGCCACTGGGGAGAAGTCTATGGTGTTTCCTGAAACATCTAAAAAACAAAGCAACAGAGCCTAGGGCACTTCCACTTATGGTCCTATAGCTTAGGGAAATTAAAATCAAAAAGACACAGCCACCCCAAAGTTTGGGACGGCTCTGTTTACAAGAACCTCGTTTAGGGTACAAGTTCAATATCACAGAAAGTGAAAAATGGATAAAGAATTTGTGGTACTTACGTACAATGCAATATCACTCAGCAATGAAATCTATGTCATCAGGCCCGTAGCAGCATAATGAGTGGATTCAGTATGATGATTCTAACTGAAATAAGTCACACAGAAAAAGAAACATCATAAGATATCACTAATACACGGAATGTAAACTTGGCTACACAGGAACTGGATTACAAAACAGAAGAGGGTCTCAAATTTAGAAAACCAACATGCTTGCTTAAGGGGAAAAGTGATTTGGGGAGCTGCAGAAAACCAGAGATTGAAATGAGCACAGATAAAGTTCCTTAAGCCAAATATGGAATAGACAAGAGCTACTCCTTGCTCAACGAAATGGACTCAACACCCCATATTAAACGCCTAAGAATGCACCTGACTAGTAAGTATCTTAAAACCTATGGATTGCTATGTCTCCGAAAGAGAATCAAGCGTGTGTACAGGGGCATAAACGCAGCAGTGATAGGATTGGAGAGGTTCGGTGAGCAAATGAAGACCCTTTGAAGTCATATTGCATGGTACCCATTCCACGGGTCTCAACTCTCCAGGTTTAAGGGATTCTTCCTTCAGCTAAATCATGCATGTGGAACCCAGAGTATGATCAACCGTGTGATCGGGAGATGTGTTCCAATATGTCTCAGTTCTCGTCCCCTGGTACTCGGGTGCAACATTCCAGATGCTTTACTAACACTCTCCCGACTTGGAGAGTCAGTGCCTTTAACCTCCTGTTTGGCCCACTTTGCAATTTCTGCGGAAGATGAACAGGTATAGGGAGAACCAATGAGAGACTAGCTGGAGGTGTCTGGTTAGGCAAATTTATCTCTCATTTCCCACCAGGAAGAGGAATTAACCAAAGGCTCAGCGTGCCGAGCCGGAACCAGATTAGGGCCTGAAGCATCCTGCGGTGTTGCAGCCAGCTCACAAGAAAGCGAGTGGAAGAAAGGAGCTCATGGGCACTGTAATTCACAAACCTGCACAGTTATAAATGACAGCTATCCTCCAAAAATATACTGAAGTAAGGCTGCCAAGAGGACTTGAAAGCGGGGCAGAATTGCAGGAAACCAATTTCAGGAGGTACACTGGAATTGCATTTAAAGCATAGGAAAAGAGGCAAAACGTCGACAATGATGCACTTGGCCAAAAAGGGTGTATGCGTTTTTTCCTGAATATATTCAGGAAAAAACGCATACGCCCTTTTTGGCCAACCAAGCAAGCTTGCAAAGGAAATCTGCACTACAATGAAGTCTCACTTCCCCCCGGTCAAAAGGGCCATCTGAAAAAAGTGTAAAATCCAGAAAGGCAGGACAGGCCATGGAGAACTGGGAGCCTTGTTATGCTGACGGGCGGGATGTAAATTGCCAACAGCCACTGGGGAGAAGTGTATGGTGTTTCCTGAAACAGTTAAAAAACAAAGCAACAGAGCCTAGGGCACTTCCACTTATGGTCCTATAGCTTAGGGAAATTAAAATCTAAAAGACACAGCCACCCCAAAGTTTGGGACGGCTCTGTTTTCAAGAACCTCGTTTACGGTACAAGTTCAATATCGCAGATAGTGAAAAATGGATAAAGATATGTTGGTACTTACGTACAATGCAATATCACTCAGCAATGAAATCTATGTCATCAAGCCCGCAGCAGCATAATGAGTGGATTCAGGTATGATGATTCTAACTGAAATAAGTCACACAGAAAAAGAAACATCATAAGATATCACTAATACACAGAATGTAAACTTGGCTACACAGGAACTGAATTACAAAACAGAACAGGGTCTCAAATTTAGAAAACCAACTTATGCTTTCTTAAGGGGAAAGGTGAGTTGGGGTGCTGCATAAAACCAGAGATTGAAATGAGCACAGATAAAGTTCCTTAAGCTAAATATGGAATAGACAAGAGCTACCTCTTGTTCAACGAGATGGACTCAACACCCCATATTAAACGCCTAAGAATGTAGCTGATTAGTAAGTATCTTAAAACCTATGGATTGCTATTTTCCGAAAGAGAATCAAGCGTGTGTACAGGGGCATAAACGCAGCAGTGATAGGATTGGAGAGGTTCGGTGAGCAAATGAATACCCTTTGAAGTCATATTGCATGGTACCCATTCCACGGGTCTCAGCTCTCCAGGTTTAAGGGATTCTTCCTTCAGGTAAAACATTCATGTGGAACCCAGAGTATGATCAACCGTGTGATCGGGAGACGTGTTCAAATATGTCTCAGTTGTCGTCCCCTGGTACTCGGGTGCAACATTCCAGACGCTTTACTAACACTCTCCCGAATTGGAGAGTCAGTGCCTTTAACCTGCTGTTTGGCCCAGTTTAAAATTTCAGTGGAAGATGAACAGGAATAGGGAGAACCAATGAGACACTATCTGGAGGTTTCTGGACGGGCAAATTTAACTCTCATTTCCCACCAGGAAGAGGAATTAACCAAAGGCTCAGCATGCCGTGCCGGAAAGAGATTAGGGCCTGAAGCTATCCTGCGGTGTTGCGGCCAGCTCACAAGAAAGCGAGTTGAATAAAGGAGCTCAGGGGCACTGTAATTCACAAACCTACAGAGTTATAAATGACAGCTATCGTCCAAAAATATAGTGAAGAAAGGCTGCCAAGAGGACTTGAATGCGGGGCAGAATTGCAGGCAACCGATTTCAGAAGGTAGACTGGAATTGCATTTAAAGCATAGGAAAAGAGGCAGAACGTGGAAAATGATGCACTTGGCCAAAAAGGGCGTATGCGTTTTTTCCTGAATATATTCAGGAAAAAACGCATACGCACTTTTTGGCCAACCAAGCAAGCTTGCAAAGGAAATCTGCACCACAATGAAGTCTCACTTCCCCCTGGTCAAAAGGGCCATCTGAAAAAAGTGTAAAATCCAGAAAGGCAGGACAGGCCATGGAGAACTGGGAGCCTTGTTATGCTGATGGGCGGGAGGTAAATTGCCAACAGCCACTGGGGAGAAGTCTATGGTGTTTCCTGAAACATCTAAAAAACAAAGCAACAGAGCCTAGGGCACTTCCACTTATGGTCCTATAGCTTAGGGAAATTAAAATCAAAAACACACAGCCACCCCAAACTTTGGGACGGCTCTGTTTACAAGAACCTCGTTTACGGTACAAGTTCAATATCGCAGAAAGCGAAAAATGGATAAAGAAATTGAGGTACTTACGTACAATGCAGTATCACTCAGCACTGACATCTATGTCATCAGGCCCGTAGCAGCATAATGAGTGGATTCAGGTATGATGATTCTAATTGAAATAAGTCACACAGAAAAAGAAACGTCATAAGATATCACTAATACAGGGAATGTCAACTTGGCTACACAGGAACTGGAGTAGAAAACAGAACAGGGTCTCAAATTTAGAAAACCAACTTATGCTTGCTTAAGGGGAAAGGTGAGTTGGGGTGCTGCATAAAACCAGAGATTGAAATGAGCACAGATAAAGTTCCTTAAGCCAAATATGGAATAGACAAGAGCTACTCCTTGCTCAACGAAATGGACTCAACACCCCATATTAAACGCCTAAGAATGTACCTGACAAGTAAGTATCTTAAAACCTATGGATTGCTATGTCTCCGAAAGAGAATCAAGCATGTGTACAGGGGCATAAACGCAGAAGTGATAAGATTGGAGAGGTTCGGTGAGCAAATGAAGACCCTTTGAAGTCATATTGCATGGTACCCATTCCACGGGTCTCAACTCACCAGGTTTAAGGGATTCTTTCTTCAGCTAAAACATGCATGTTGAAGCCAGAGTATGATCAAGCATGTGATCGGGAGACGTGTTCAAATATGTCTCAGTTCTCCTCCCCTGGTACTCGGGTGCAACATTCCAGACGCTTTACTAACACTCTCCCGACTTGGAGAGTCAGTTCCTTTAACCTCCTGTTTGGCCCAGTTTGCAATTTCTGCAGAAGATGAACAGGAATAGGGAGAACCAATGAGACACTAGCTGGAGGTGTCTGGACGGGTAAATTTAGCTCTCATTTCCCACCAGGAAGAGGAATTAACCAAAAGCTCAGTGTGCCGTACCGGATCCAGATTAGGGCCTGAAGCAATCCTGCGATATTGCGGCCAGCTCACAAGAAAGCGAATTGAAGAAAGGAGCTCAGGGGCACTGTAATTCACAAACCTGCAGAGTTATAAATGACAGCTATCGTCCAAAAATATACTGAAGTAAGGCTGCCAAGAGGACTTGAAAGCGGGGCAGAATTGCAGGAAACCGATTTCAGGAGGTAGACTGGAATTGCATTTAAAGCATAGGAAAAGAGGCAGAACGTCCACAATGATGCACTTGGCCAAAAAGGGCGTATGCGTTCCTTCCTGAATATATTCAGGAAAGAACGCATACGCCCTTTTTGGCCAACCAAGCAAGCTTGCAAAGGAAATCTGCACCACAATGAAGTCTCACTTCCCCCTGGTCAAAAGGGCCATCTGAAAAAAGTGTAAAATCCAGAAAGGCAGGACAGGCCATGGAGAACTGGGAGCCTTGTTATGCTGATGGGCGGGATGTAAATTGGCAACAGCCACTGGGGAGAAGTCTATGGTGTTTCCTGAAACATCTAAAAAACAAAGCAACAGAGCCTAGGGCACTTCCACTTATGGTCCTATAGCTTAGGGAAATTAAAATCAAAAACACACAGCCACCCCAAACTTTGGGACGGCTCTGTTTACAAGAACCTCGTTTACGGTACAAGTTCAATATTGCAGAAAGCGAAAAATGGATAAAGAAATTGTGGTACTTATGTACAATACAATAACACTCAGCAATGAAATCTATGTCATCAGGCCTGTAGCAGCATAATGAGTGGATTCAGGTATGATGATTCTAACTGAAATAAGTCACACAGAAAAAGAATCATCATAAGATATCACTAATACACGGAATGTAAACTTGGCTACACAGGAACTGAATTACAAAACAGAACAGGGACTCAAATTTAGAAAACCAAGTTATGCTTGCTTAAGGGGAAAGGTTAGTTGGGGTGCTGCATAAAACCAGAGATTGAAATGAGCTCAGATAAAGTTCCTTAAGCCAAATATGGAATAGACAAGAGCTACTCCTTGCTCAACGAAATGGACTCAACACCCCATATTAAACGCCTAAGAATTTACCTGACTAGTATCTTAAAACCTCTGGATTGCTATGTCTCCGAAAGAGAATCAAGCATGTCTACAGGGGCATAAACGCAGCAGTGATAGGATTGGAGAGGTTCGGTGAGCAAATGAAGACCCTTTGAAGTCATATTGCATGGTACCCATTCCACAGGTCTCAACTCTCCAGATTTAAGGGATTCTTCCTTCAGCTAAAACATGCATGTGGAACCCAGAGTATGATCAACCGTGTGATTGGGAGACGAGTTCAATTATGTCTCAGTTTTCGTCCCCTGGTACTCGGGTGCAACATTCCAGATGCTTTACTAACACTCTCCTGACTTGGAGAGTCAGTGCCTTTAACCTCCTGTTTGGCCCACTATGCAATTTCTGCAGAAGATGAACAGGAATAGGGAGAACCAATGAGAGACTAGCTGGAGGTGTCTGGACGGGCCAAATTAACTCTCATTTCAAACGAGGAAGAGGAATTAACCAAAGGCTCAGTGTGCCATGCCGGAACCAGATTAGGGCCTGAAGCAATCATGCGGTGTTGTGGCCAGCTCACAAGAAAGCGAGTTGAAGAAAGGAGCTCAGGGGCACTGTAATTCACAAACCTGCAGAGTTATAAATGACAGCTATCGTCCAAAAATATACTGAAGTAAGGCTGCCAAGAGGACTTGAAAGCAGGGCAGAATTGCAGGAAACCAATTTCAGGAGGTAGACTGGAATTGCATTTAAAGCATAGGAAAAGAGGCAGAACGTCGACAATGATGCACTTGGCCAAAAAGGGCGTATGCGTTTTTTCCTGAATATATTCAGGAAAAAACGCATACGCCCTTTTTGGCCAACCAAGCAAGCTTGCAAAGGAAATCTGCACTACAATGAAGTCTCACTTCCCCCCAGTCAAAAGGGCCATCTGAAAAAAGTGTAAAATCCAGAAAGGCAGGACAGGCCATGGAGAACTGAGAGCCTTGTTATGCTGATGGGCGGGATGTAAATTGCCAACAGCCACTTGGGAGAAGTGTATGGTGTTTCCTGAAACATCTAAAAAACAAAGCAACAGAGCCTAGGGCACTTCCACTTATGGTCCTATAGCTTAGGGAAATTAAAATCAAAAAGACACAGCCACCCCAAAGTTTGGGACGGCTCTGTTTACAAGAAACTCTTTTACGGGACAAGTTCAATATCGCAGAAAGTTGAAAATGGATAAAGAAGTTGTGGTACTTACGTACAATGCAATATCACTCAGCATTGACATCTATGTCATCAGGCCCGTAGCAGCATAATGAGTGGACTCAGGTACGATGATTCTAAGTGAAATAAGTCACACAGAAAAAGAAACATCATATGATATCACTAATACACGGAATATAAACTTGGCTACACAAGAACTGGATTACAAAAGAGAACAGGGTCTCAAATTTAGAAAACCAACTTATGCTTGCTTAAGGGTTAAGGTGAGTTGGGGTGCTGCATAAAACCAGAGATTGAAATGTGCACAGATAAAGTTCCTTAAGCCAAATATGTAATAGACAAGAGCTACTCCTTGCTCAACGAAATGGACTCAACACCCCATATTAAACGCCTAAGAATGTAGCTGACTAGTAAGTATCTTAAAACCTATGGCTTGCTATGTCTCCAAAAGAGAATCAAGCGTGTGTACAGGGGCATAAACGCAGCAGTGATAGGATTGGAGAGGTTCGGTGAGCAAATGAAGACCCTTTGAAGTCATATTGCATGGTACACATTCCACAGGTCTCAACTCTCCACGTTTAAGGGATTCTTCCTTCAGCTAAAGCATGCATGTGGAACCCAGAGTATGATCAACCGTGTGATCGGGAGACGTGTTCAAATATGTCTCAGTTCTCGTCCCCTGGTACTCAGGTGCAACATTCCAGACGCTTTACTAACACTCTCCCGACTTGGAGAGTCAGTGCCTTTAACCTCCTGTTTGGCCCAGTTTGCAATTTCTGCGGAAGATGAACAGAAAAAGGGAGAACCAATGAGAGACTAGCTGGAGGTGTCTGGACGGGCAAATTTAACTCTCATTTCCCACCAGGAAGAGGAATTAACCAAAGGCTCAGCGGGCCGTGCCAGAACAAGATTAGGGCCTGAAGCAATCCTGCGGTGTTTCGGCCAGCTCACAAGAAAGCGAGTTGAAGAAAGGAGCTCAGGGCACTGTAATTCACAAACCTGCAGAGTTATAAATGACAGCTATCGTCCAAAAATATACTGAAGTAAGGCTTCCAAGAGGAGTTGAAAGCGGGGCAGAATTGCAGGAAACCGATTTCAGGAGGTAGACTGGAATTGAATTTAAAGCATAGGAAAAGAGGCAGAACGTCCACAATGATGCACTTGGCCAAAATGTGTGTATGCGTTTTTTCCTGAATATATTCAGGAAAAAACGCATACGCCCTTTTTGGCCAACCAAGCAAGCTTGCAAAGGAAATCTGCACTACAATGAAGTCTCACTTCCCCCTGGTCAACAGGGCCATCTGAAAAAAGTGTAAAATCCAGAAAGGCAGGACAGGCCATGGAGAACTGGGAGCCTTGTTATGCTGATGGGTGGGATGTTAATTGCCAACAGCCACTTAGGAGAAGTGTATGGAGTTTCCTGAAACATCTAAGAAACAAAGCAACAGAGCCTAGGGCACTTCCACTTATGGTTCTATAGCTTAGGGAAATTAAAATCAAAAAGACACAGCCACCCCATACTTTGGGACGGCTCTTTTACAGGAACCTCTTCTTCAGCACAAGTTAAATATGCCAGAGAGCAAATAATGGATAAAGAAGTTGCGGTACTTACGTACAACAGAATACCTCTCAGCAATGAAAACTATGTCACCAGGCCCGTACCAGCATAATGAGTGGATTGAGGCACGGTGATTCTAAGTGAAAAAAGTCACACAGAAAAAGAAACATCATAAGGTATCACTAATACATGGA